>NW_006787203.1:573013-611617 GCF_000442215.2 Lipotes vexillifer
TTTTTTCCTGCGGTACGCGGGCCTCTCACTGTTGTGGCCTCTCCCGTTGCGGAGCACAGGTTCCGGATGCGCAGGCTCAGCGGCCATGGCTCACAGGCCTAGCCACTCAGCGGCATGTGGGATCCTTCCGGACAGGGGCATGAACCCACGTCCCCTGCACCGGCAGGCGGACTCTCAACCACTGCGCCACCAGGGAAGCCCTAGAATTGGTTTTTGGTATTTGTGTTGTTTCTAAATGGGCTAGTAAGTGATGGAAACACTAAAGAAGTCACTTTTATAATTTTTATAAGTTTTACTAGAATAGTTACTTACTTTATATTTCTACTTTGGCAGGAAGATGAAACAGTAGTGGTGACGAGGAAAGTAGGATATTTAACTGGCTTTACGTTTCATAATTTGGGTCCCACATAAACATCCTTACACATTCCTAATTTCTTACACAGAGAAACTTTTTGCACTGCTTGCCCATATAGTGGTTTCTTGACTTGAATTAGAAAGAAAGCAACCTCGGTTTCTAGAAGGCATTGATACTTTTACAAGCTAGTGGTGGGCGTCAGTGAACTGGGGGGCCTTGTGAGGGTGGTCTTGAGGGTTCCGGGGAGGTGCCGTCGCACTGCTGCCTGATGCTGCCATGTTGCTTCCCCCCAGGTCTCCATCTGCCGGAGCAGCCAGCCCCTGTCTGGCTTCAGTGCCCGGTGCCTGGAGGACGAGCAGATGCTCCAGGCCATCAGGAAGGCCAGTCCAGGAAGCGACTTCATTTACGTCGTGGACACTCGGCCTAAAGTAGGTGTCACCACGCTGGTGTGTGTCTTTGCCGCTCTGAATCATGGAATGGGAGATGAGGCCATGCTCCCTGACCACCCTCACCTGCTCAGGGAGCCCCATCTGCAGAGACGCTGTTTCCCTTTGCACAGTCGTGCGTGGCTGCCCTGCTCAGCTGCCTCTGGGGCCCCTGAGGTCGGCAGGTACTTTTGATATTTCCCCTGCTCTGAGCGTTGCGCTTGGTACATAGTGCACACAATGAAAGTGTGGTTTTGTGTTGGAGATTACTCTCCTAAATATACCAAATTATTCTTTTGGTTTGTTTATAAAAGGACCGTTTCTTCTCTGACAGTATGAAATTTACTGTGGAATTCCTACAGTTCAGTTTTTGTGAGATATTCACCTCTTTTATTGCAAATTCTCCTTGTAGTGCTCTGTACCTATGACTTGGAAAGATTTACAAAATGTAATGTTAAGTAAAAAAAGAAAAGTCACAAATTAATGTGTATACTACTGTGTCTGTGGAAAAAACCAAACTATAGGTAGGTAAAAATTTAAATTAAAATAGAAAAAGATCTGGAAGGATAAACACTAACCTATTAAAATTGCATGGAGAAGGGGGGAGGCTTGAGGGAGGTAGAGAACTTTCTACTTACCTCGTTTGAAAATATTACTTTATAATTATGCAGGTATTCATATATTAATTTTATAATTGAATAGAACAACCAACAGGAAATAATCTAGTTATCAACGGGTAGACCAAGTCCATCTTATGCTTACCACCCACTCAGCTTTATATGTTCTTGACACTAGTCAAGGTCAGGTCAAGTATAATTTGTAATTTCACTCCTAGACCCATTTCTTTGTAAACCAGCCAACACATGGAGTCCTCAAAGGTATGTGCCATTGAATACATGGAAACAAAATCACCTACAGGGGCCTGGAATATATGGGAGAAAATGAGGTGACAGAGAGAAATGGCCTTTATTCAACATATTTGGCATAGGAATTTCTTGCCAGTTATGAAAATAGACCTGGACCTATGACTGTGAGAGAGAGCTGCAAGTTCTTTCTCCACGTGGGTGTGGAACAGCGTCCAAGATAGACCGTGAAGCAACAAGAGTGAGCTACAGAAAATCTGTAATGCCATGTATGTAATAATAATTGAAGTATAAAAATTATACATTGTTCTATAGTTTTTTCATTGAAAAAAGTTTGAGGGTATGTATAGTAAACTGTTAACAGTGGCTTTTCTTGTGAGGTGAGAGGAGGATTTTAAGAAACCTTTATTTTATAAATTACAGTGTGAAAGAATTTTTAATCATAAAAAGGTTGAAAGAATATAACGACTTCAAAATGTTACACATAAAAGTTACCATGTGACCCAGTAATTCCATTCCTAATTTAAGAAAAATGAAAACATATGTCCACACAGAAACTTCTAAGTGAATATTCATTGTTAATAATAGCCCCAAAGTAGAAACAACCAAATTCCATCAACTGAGAATGGATTAATAAAATATGGTATATCCATTCCCTGGATTATTTTCTGGCGATTATTACTAAAGGAAGTACTGATAGGTGCTACAACATGGGTGAACCTTGAAAGTGTCAGGCTAAGTGAAAGAAGTCAGTCACAGAGGATCACATATTGTATGATTCCATTTATATGAAATGTCTCTATGACAAATCCGTAGAGACATCAGGCAGGGTGGTGGTTGCCTAGGGCTAGGGGAATGGGAGGAAATGGGAGGCGACACCTGATGGGTAGAGGTTTTCTTTTTGGGGTGATTAAAATGTTCTAAAAATAGATTGTGGTGACATGGTATATTCACAGTTCTGTGAATATACCAAACACCATTGAATTTTACATGGATAGATTGTATGGCATGTGAATTCTATGTCAAAGAAGCTATCAAAAAAAACACATAAGGACATAAAAACATTAGAACAGGAAGGAGGAAATATGACCAACGGCCCAAGTCACTTCAAAGTCTACACTGATGTTAGGAGTGGGTAATTACAGATAGGGTCTATACTCGTGGCCAGTAAGAGAAATCATGGAAACTGGATACTATCCATTGTGTAGCCACTCAGACTCTGGCAATTTCACTGCTTCTCTGAGCCCTATTTCATTAAATATTGTGATTCACGGTCTCGATCACTAAGTTTGATGTCTGCCTAGTGTAAGATCACTCACATCACTGCCCTCAGAACAGTCCCTTCCTCTCTAACGGGAGGGTAGCTGTGGGATGGCCATGGAGGGGTGGGCAGTGAGGATGAGTTACTCTCAGATGCCAGATCAACAGACCAACCATGCAGGTCAAGGACAAAACATGTTGCAGCTGGATCACATTCTAGTAGATGACAGGTAAAGGAGTCCCTTCCTTTTGGGCAGATTTTCAAAGCACAGCAGGGAAGAGCTTCAGACTGAGAGAGAAATAGCTTCTCTGCTTGAAGGTTTTCACTCGAAAGATGCCAGGCTCTGACTTTTACTCTCTCTTTCGATTTGTGCTTTCTCTCTCCTTCATCCTTCTCGCACTGACTGTTTCCCTCCTGTCATTGTGCCTTTTGCGTCGGGACAGTGGAGCTGCTCTGAATTTCCTAGCAGTCAGAGACAACTGAATGAATGCCTGTCCTAGACACACGTACTGAAGACAAGATAAGAAAAGGATGGGAAGACAGGGCCTTTAAAGTGAATTGGGGTGCCCTTCTCCGATCCCATTTTCCTAGATTTAAATAAAGACAGACAGGTTCGCCTGCTGCTTTAAAGGCCAACGACCCAAGCGTGTACTACGCTATGCAGACCTTCCGGGAAATGTGGCAGCTGTTGAGCCAGGCATAGTCCAGATGTAAAATAAATTAATCTAGAGGATTTGATTTGAAGGGTATATTTAGCACTGAGTGCGTTTGCTCTTGGCGATAAGAAGTTGGATGCTAATCCCTCAAAGATAATTGGTGTCTCATACAAGTCGTTCCCTCTTCCTACTTCCCCAGGCACACACACCTTCACAGGAGTCTTCACCTGTTTGCTTAGAGCTCTCATTCTTTTAAAGATCACGTCCGTTGATTTTTATTCCTCGGTAGCCAGGAGACCAGGTCCATGTTTGCTGTGGGTGGTAGAGAGACAGATGGGCCCTGGCCAGGTTTGCTCACAGGTTTACTGAAAAGGAGAAAGGCTAGAAGTCATTCTTGTCCTTGAAGCAAGGCTCGCCCTGGATGCTGCCTGTTCAGATGAAAGCTTCTGCATTGCTTGTTGATGTTAAAATCTCAGGAGGCAAAGGCAGTGAGGGCCTCAGCATGAACTGAGTATCTGTTAAGAAAAAACATACCCTCGAGGTCATATGTTACTGCTAGAATTTGGTGCATTAAGGAGATAGGAGATCATGTTGATGCCATAGTTGTTGGATTTTAAAGTGATATCGAACTCCTATCTCAGCCTCGCTCATGACTTTAACATTACTTTGTTCTAGGACTTTGCTGAGCTTGTAAAAATGCCAGGCACTTTCCCATTCAGTTCTTATAATAATCCTGCAAAGTAGGAGCTGTTCTTTTCTGTTTATGGGCAAGGTCTCAGATTGAGAGAGGTTCAGTCATGTGTCCAAGGTCAAGCCGTTCAAATCTAGGCTTATCTGACGCCCGAGCCCACGTTACTTCTGTTTGATCACGGTCTGTTGACAGCGATGTCCAGGGGAGCCTTAGGTCCACTGTTACGTTCCACAGGCTTCCCCTTCAGAGCACATTTGCAGGGAGGCTGGAAACTCAGAGCTAAAGGACCAACCACAGGCTTGTACACGCTCAGGCCGGGGCAAGAGGTGTGAGCAGGCCTGTGAGCCAGGCTCTGACGCTGGCAGCCTGGGAGGGGTGCCGGGCAGTGGAGGGAAGGGGTGAGCAGGCCGGCCGGGGGCTCAGCTCACGCCCGGCCCCTTGTCCTGGCTCTTCCTCCAAAGACAGCTTAGTGGTTAAACGGCCTCTGATTTCACCTTGTGAGCGATTCTTTAGCTGTGAGACAGGAGGTCATGTTGGAAGTTTTTCTGTGTCTCTGGAATCAGAAATTAGGTGGTTTCCACTCACTGAATCCTTTGAGGGGGGATCTGGGAGGATCTGTTGTAGAGATCGGGGTGCGTGACAGAGGGGCAGGTAGGAGGTCACTTCCTTGTGGGATGCGTGGCCGACCTGTTCCACTGCGGCAGTGAGCAGGGGAAGGGGAGCCGCGCGGCGTTTAGTGGCAGTGGGGTATCTGCTCTCCCTCTTTGGCAGGACAGGGATGGAGGGGGGACCTCTGGGTCCAGTGGACACTGAGAAAGAAACTTGTACGTGAGCCATCTTGCTGAGGCCCGGCTCCCACCCCCAACTGGAGGTTCCCAGCTGTGGCCTACTGTGGGGTACGTGCTGGGGAGGGAAGCCGGGGGCCTCGGAACAGGCTCAAGCCAAGGTGGGTCTCATGTCAGCGAGCTGTGTACCTCCTCCTCCTGGGAGCCCACGGACTTGCCCTAGGATTTGGACACTTAATGCCAGAGAGGGCAGTGCTGGTCAGCAAGTGTTAACCGGAAAAGCAGTGATGACCAGTGGAGAGAGAACAGCAGTCTCGTCCAGCTTTACAAAGAGATATTTACCTCCTCTTTTATCCCCCTCTCTCCTTCCCCCTCCCCAATATAAAGATAGAGCCTAGAAGAAAGAGGAAAAGGAAAGTACCAGAGCAGACCCCTCACCAGTCCAAACAGCCTATAATAAGAGAAAGAGAAAATTTTGCATCGTATATGGGGTTGGGATTTTAAGTTGAGCTCGATGGTGATTTCCTCTCTGATTGTATTCCAGAAGTTATTAATTCTTCCTTCGGGGGTAGGAAAGGAGGATTTTGATTAGCACAGTTGTAGACAGTAGTTGCAAGAAATAAAATCGTCTCTTATTTTCATGTTTATATCACAAGATAAGATTCTTCATTTCACCAGATACAGACGCAGGGAGAGAAAAGGGCCGTTAATTGACACCACAGGCTAGAACGTGGTCCAGGCCTCCTCCTGCCAAGATCAACTTCACTTCTCATTTTTCAGCCACGTCAGAGCAGGTCCTGTCATTCAGGTACAGAATGTGCTCTGCTGAAATGTTAGACTCTGAGACTGAGGTGGTGACCAGGCTGAACTTTAACTTGATATGCAGAGGATGGTTGACTGAGTTTCCATGATTTTGATGTGTCTGATTGATGATTTAAGATTGCGGGGGAAAGAATCTGATTCTGTTCTTTTTTTAACATTCTTGGCCTGTTCACCTCTCAGCCTCACTCTGTTAACGCATTTATTTGGTCGGTCAGCCCGTCAGTAAATCTTCACCGAGTGCCTGCTCTGTGCCAGTTTGATGCATAGGGTTCTGGCCATAAATGAGATCAGCCACCTTCCTGTGCAGCTCATGTCCTCTGCCCCACTCCAGTGGATCTTTTCTGTCATGGATACTAAATCTCAAATGTTTCAATTAATCCTGCTCAGAAGCCTTCAGTGGCTCTCTACTGCCACAGATAAAGTTAGAGGACCCTAATAATTTCTAGCCTCCTTTCTTGCTGCTGCCGCCAGACTTGAACCTTCTGCTGTGCTCGCAGCAGCTGACTCAACTGATACCCACCTGCTTCTTTGGTGGCCACTGATACCCTACCTCTTCCCTTTCTCATCGCTTCATCTGGGATGCCCTCCCCCTTTCTCTCCATGCTTCCTGGTTATTAAAGCCCATCTCAAGTCCTCCTTCCATCATGAAACGTTACCCCTGATACCCTAGGCCACGTGGGGGGCTGTTCCAGATTCTAACTACTGCCACTGCCTCCACCAGGCTCTCAGCTCCTGCCCAGTCCTGGTGGCTATTATCTGTCGTTATTTGGTGCTGTGTGCTTGCACTTCCATACTTGATTATAAGCTTGTGGTGGCTGGAACTACTTTCTTATTCATGTTTTTATCCCATTCAGTGCCTGGCACACAGTAGGTATTCGTTAAGTGTTTGTTGAGAGTGAGTGAATTTTTTTGTTTCACTTATGAGCTTTTTTGCACCCACAGATGCTGAGATGATCAAATAGCAGAGTGACCTTGGATTAGAAAACAGGGCACTTTTTCCAGTACCACTTTTCAGTTGTCTGTCGTGTTCTTTAAGCATAGGTTGAAACTGGAATGCAGTTACCTCCATCGTTTTACCTGTTTGAGAATTTTTCTTTTAAATTAGACTTTCTATTTTGAGATAATTGTAGATTCACATGCAGTTGTAGGAAATAATACAGAAGGATGCCTTGTACATTTTACCCACTTTCCCCCAGTGGTAACATCTTGCAAAGCTGTGTACAGTATTGCAACCAGGATATTGACATTAATAAAATCCACCAATCTTGTTCTGTTTTTCCCAGTTTTACTGTAGTCGTGTGTGTGTGTGTGTGTGTGTGTATGTGTGTGTGTGTGTGTGTGTTTAGTCTATAAAGTCTTATCACATACGTATGTTTGTATATTCAGTACCACAGTCAAGATAGAGAACAATTATATCACCACAAATAACCACTAATCTGTTCTCCACCTCTATAAGCTTGTCATTTCAAGAACGTTCTGTAATTGAAAACATATAGTATGTGACCTTTTGAGGTTGTTTTTTTTTTCACTATTTGAGAGCTTTTAGGGGCTGAAATGAACAGCTTTTTCTTTGCCTGTGAAATGGAGTTCTCAGCCTAAGGGACAGGGCACCAAACTAGACTTAGTGTTTTATTTATATAAGAGATACTCTATCTGAATGAATATACCTATAGGTCCAAGATAGCTTCTGAATTTTTTATTAATTATGAAACTGTATTTCCTGCTTTGAAGGGTCAGCTAGTGCCCCATTATCCTGACAGGACCTGTAAAATATGTGGAAACCTTGAGAAAGTACACTTTGGATGGTAGATTAAATATTGCCACCTTCTGTTCATTATGAGAAGTACCGTTGACTTTTAAGAGGCCATCTTGTGTGGCTCCTTTGCTTTTAGAGAAGACCATCGATAAATCCTCCTAGGTCATAGGTAATCAACTATTAAAAAATGTGAACATAGGGTCCTAATTATAGATTAAAGTAATAATATTGTTTTGGTTTTTATTCACTGCACTGTTTAAAAAGAGTATGGTATGTGGTGAGAAGACTTAACTTGAATTATTCAAGATACAGAATAAACATAAGGTTCATGTAACATAAAGGTACTTGCACGTAGCCTATTAACCATTTTATTTATGAAGCTTGTAAAGAATAAGCCAGCAACTTTGGAAAATAATTATACAAACCAGTGATACTTTTATAATAGTATGTTTCAAAAGAACAATGTCTCTAGGTAATTTTAGAAAAATTTTCCTCTTAAAATATTTTTAAAATTTAAAGCATGAACATCAGTTGTCTTAAAAATAACACTATTTTTATATTTTTTTCTTTATTGAGACCAAACCCTTTATCCTTCTCATAGCACGCCTGGGAGAAAGGGGATGATTTTTTCGTAAATGGGAAACAGGGTAGTGGGGCGCACCCCAGCTGATGTCACGTGAGCTGAATCACGGAGCAGGAAAGTGAGGGGCCTGCCATATGTTTTTTTTCTGTTATTTAAATTACAAACCCACTATATCTGGTTTGTAACAAAGCCTGGAGAAGCATCTGGAGTAGTATTGGCAGCCACTCCCCACACGTGCCGCCTCTGTCTGTCTGTTGCAACAGCTGCGAAATTGTTATAGCCTTCCATTCATTTCTGTTCTGCTTACCCCAGCATGCATAAACATAAATGCATGTCTGTAGGTCGGCTTGTTTTACAAAAAATGGGATAATTGTATGAATATTATTCTGGAGCTTACTCTTTTCACTTCACATGTCATGGCCCAGTATCTCCTCTCTTCTCACCTACCTCCCCTCCCCTCTTTTTTTTCTTTCCCTCCTCCCTCCCTCCCCCCGCAATATCTAGACATCTATATATCTGTCTATCTCTATCTCTGTATCTCTACTTGAGCCTATTAGAAGTCCAGGGTATGAATATACCATAATTCATCCAATCATGGCCTTATGGAGATATTCATAGGTTTTCTGTTTTTTTACTAAACTATTATTAAAAAAAAAAAGATTGCTGTAAACATCCTTGGACATCTGTCTTTATGTGCTGGTATTTTAATAATGTCAGATTCTCACACATAGGAAATCTGGGTCAAAAAATACATATGCTTTTAACTTAACTTGGCTTCTTAAGCTTAGATTTTTGAAAAGTATGAATATCCCCCCGAGTGCTGCATTGTGGTCCTAAAAACAGATGTTTTTTTGGTAGTGAGTTCTCTGCCTGGGCTGGCCCGCCTGCCCTTTGTGGGCAGAGGAAGAGAATGGTCAGTGAATATTGATGTCTAGGATGTGATGGCCCGCTTAGCTGAACAGCAAGAATGGAGTATTCACAATAATACATTCATTCTAGAAATCTGCATATTTCTCAGCTAAGGCAGGACTTGTCCCCTTCTTGATTTTAGTTACACAGGAATAAGGCAGAAGTTTGCATATCATAAATTTCTTCTTCCAAGTCCATTACCATTTAACCCAGTTTGCACTAGGAGCCGTGACTACTTATATATGAAATTATGATAATGAATGTGATAGAAAAAAATCCTCTCTAGAGATTTAAATAGGGTGGCCAGAGGAAATGTCTTGCCCTCTCTCTGTTTTGTTCAGCGTTTCCTGCTCGAGGTTGAACTGGGTACCTGAGGGATTCTTGTAGGCAAATTAGAATGACGTAACTATTCCTATACGTTGATGTGTTTGTTGGCATTCTAATACTGGAAGATATAATAATTTAACTTACAGAGCTTTATGTTCCCAACTGTATCTGCTGATATTCTTCTTCCAACCTAAGGCTGTCATGTTTGGTATTAAATTGGGGCGACTTGGCTCTGTACAGAATCCCACATTGGATTTGGCATCTCTGACAGGGAACGTCTCCAAAAGGGCTTATCTCTAGGATGCTTCCAGCTCAGAAAATGCTGCCACATCAACAAACTGATGTTGTTGAATGTAAGCTCAGCATGAGTGTCTGTAGCTACCTAGCCCAGCGCAGTGTTCCCGGGATTTAAAGCATGTTTCTGCACATCATGTTGAATGTTCTTATGGATAGCCATGAAGTGTTGTGATTGTGTCTTGAATATCACTGGTGACTGTTCTGTTTTGCTGCCCACTGCAGCTTAATGCGATGGCAAATCGTGCTGCGGGGAAAGGCTATGAGAACGAAGACAATTATTCCAATATCAAGTTTCAGTTTATCGGGATAGAGAACATCCATGTCATGAGGAACAGTCTGCAAAAAATGCTGGAAGGTAAACCATTTCCTTATGCACAACATTTAAAAAACGCAGTTAAATGTTTTAATGCCAAGATGGAATAAGATGGTCTCTTGATGTGAAAATTGTGCTTTACTATGATGTTGTTTGCAAGGGTGGGATCAGTTGGGAAGAATATCAAAATGCAGGGACTCTTTAAACATTTAACAGCTTTTCTCTTCTTTTTTTGTGTCATCGTGGAGTGGTTTTGTCTTGTGGTATTAGCTGCCAGGCTCTCTCCGGTGGTACCTAACACCTAAGATAAAAGTGCACGGGGATATTTTTTTCTTTCTCTCTCATAATAGTAGTTCGACCCATACATACTCAAGACCATTGGGAGATAAAGCAGTCCTACGTCGAAAGCAACCGCCAGCTGTTCACGTGTGGACGTGAGGTTCATAAACTGAATCCGAGCGGCTGAATGGCCATTAGAAGGATGTTGGGGGGTCCTGGTTCTCCCTTCCATCAGCAGCAACTGCTGCAGCGCGCTCCCTCCACCTACCCCACCCAGCGAGCACCACGAGACGCATACGCCCAGGCTTCTGTACTCACAGGGAGAGCAAGTCGCAAAGCTGGGTTATGCAACGTAGAGGAATTATTCATGTGGCCACACCAGCCGTAAGCTCATTGCCAGAAATCACATATTCCAAGCAAAACCAGCTTCGTTTGCTGCTTACGCTCTTGCGATCGATCGTCAAGGCCCAGGGAAGAGTCTGTTGTTATCTCCACCACTTCTCCCTCTTGTGGGAACTGAAGAGAAAGAGGATGCATAACCCAGGGCACAAGCCCTGGTCCCTCTGGACCAGGGGAGGCTGTAAATGCTGGGCTCGCACTTCTGGGGGGAAGCCCTGGGGAGGCGGCGCCGTGTGCCAGGGAAGTGGGCAGAGTCCGGCCTGAACCGGAAATGCGGGGACTGTGGTGAAGGGGGACAAAGGAAGTGCCGGGTTCCCTTTTCCTCGGGATACAAGTTTGCTCTCAGTAACTCATGCAGTTCAGTGCTTAATCAGAGCAGGAGGTAGTGAGAAGCTCGCGGTGGGGCTGGAGGAACTTGAGTGTCACAGACAAGCCTGATTTCCATTCTCCTTCCTGGATTCCCAGGGTCATCTCAGTCATTATGAGACTTTGAACACGTCATGTACCTTCTTTGGGGCTCTGTTACCTGCTGTAAATGGAGAGGATTGGACTAATCATTTCTGTGGACCCATCCAGCCCTGACAGTCTGTGAGTCCACACTTTGGTGCCCCTGATTGCACATAGTTTAAAATTGAGGGTTTGAATGGTTAGACGAAACCTCTTCCTGCATCTTAAAAAAAAAAAAATAACAGCCCAGAGCTCTCTCCATCTTACCTCCACATGAAATTTGCCATGTCTCAGGGGACAGGAAAGGATGCCTTGGGCATTGAACTTCGTAAACTTTGGGAGATTATCATGGGCGGTGTGGCTCTCCCTGCTATAAGCTGTGCTTTTTAGACATTGAAAAACTGGACTAGCCTGGTACTGTAACTGAACGGGTAGTCTAGTTTTAGTGTGGAGAGTGTTCAATATCAGAATCATTAAAAACATTTGCATGCTTTATAGTTTTCATTTAGTAATTTCATAAGCTGACTTTTGAGAATATATATTTTCTTCTATGCAGAAGGTGGCTCCCAGGAGTGCTTGTAGCATGGCGATTTGGCTTTTGTTTTAAAATTAGCATTTACTTGGTTTCTTATTAGGAACCATGTCTCCTGCCCTCATACCTTTGTTCTAACTCGCTATTTCTAAAGGACCAGCAAACGGACCGAGTTCCAGAGGGAGGGCAGCCTGTGTTTCATAAGGGATCATGGTTCTTCTGCATCACTTTTTCAGCTCTGTGTCAGTGCAATAAGCAAGGACAACTTTCTGGATGCCTTTCAGGGGACTTGACGAATGTTTGACTATCTGTTTTTACCAAGTAAATTATAAACTGCTCGTGGAAGCTCAGCTGATGAACTGATGCAATCAGACCCACCTTTTGAGGCTTTTATCCTTCAAACAGCTGTCTTGGCATCAAAGCGATCGGAAGGTTTGTACTGCTGGTCACTTGGTAGGAAGCGGAATGATGCATTCCCTTCATGATTATTATTTTTTTTTCAAAATTCCTCTTATCAGGGATATTGATATTATCAGGAGAGATTCTGAATAACAGAAATGAAAAATTGTTTGCATTCTGGCCCGAAATAGCCCTGTCTGTGAGCAACAGCTGCAGGATATTTCATCAGAAACTGAAATCTAGGACCAAGTTCACATCCGGTGTAGGTCCTTTTATGGAGCTGATTGATTGCATGTTAACTTTGGTTTCTAAGTTCTAAACCAAACTATTTTGTGGCATTCACACCTCCCAGTGAGATAATAATGAAGTCTTTCAGTTATGTAGCAATTGTGTGATTTATTAAGGGCTTTCCACAGAGCCTTTCCTCTTGATCATATAAATAATGGTTTTTCCCTCAAATAATAAAAGGATGCCCTGTATTTTCTTTCTTTTGTTGTTGAAATAGGCAGTAGAAGAACCTGGAATAGGCTCTTTCTGTGGCTGAGGAAATTGTTATCAGATGTGGAAATAAAAACCTCCTAGGGCATCCTTGATTTGGGGGGAGGAAATCAGTGAGAGGGAGAGAGAGAGGGGCACATGGAATTACCTCACATCCGGGCTTTGAGCCGCACTGTTGCGCCTCTTCGTAAATAAATACCTGTTTTCAAGGTAGGCGGGTGTTTATGGGAAAGACATGATGGCAGTGACACCTTCCTGTTTTTCAGTCAACATGCTCCACCTTTTGTATGTTGCCCAGAAAATTGACCTTTCTCCCCACCACTAGTTTCAGCGTGCCTGGATTCTACATGAATCTTAGATTAATATTGTTGGCCACAGTGTAGTTCTGTATAACTGACCCCTTATTCATTGATTTGTGCATTTCACTAAAAACAGAGCACCTGCTACGTGCCAGGCTTCCTCAGTATTTTTACTTAAATGATTCACGAATGGGCAGACCTTGAAGATATCGCAGGTTCGGTTCCAGACCACCTCAGTAAAATGAATATCGCTATAAAGTGAGTCACACAGATTTTTTGGTTTCCCAGTGCATGTGAAAGTTAGGTTTACCCTATCCTGTGCAATAGCATTATGTCTAAAAAAGCACTGTACGTACCTTAATTTAAAAATATTGGATTGCTTAAAAGATGTAACCATCATCTGAGCTTTCAGAGAGTTGTAATCTTTTCACTGGTGGAGGGTTTGAAATATTTCGAGAATTACCAAAATGTGGTACAGAGGTATGAAGTGAGCAAACGTTGTTGGGAAAATGGTGCCGATAGACTTGCTCGATGCAGGGTTGCCACAGACCTTCAACCTATAAAAAACGCAATATCTGTGAGGTACAGTAAAATGAGGTCTGCCTGTATTTGATTTCACAGCAATAGTGTGCTGTACGTAATATTATCTGCACTTTATAGATGAAGAAAGTGTCTCAGTGAAGTTAAGCAACTCAATCTAATTCTTTAAAGAAAAATAAGTTGAAACAAACATAGAAAAACATTTAAACTTGCTCTGATAATTAAAGAAAGGTAGTTAAAATCTCAAAGTACCATTTTTCACTTAAAAATCTTTTTAATTTAAATAAGATTAAATTTAAATACTTAAATTCAAATACATTAAAATAGTCAATACTGAAAAGAATATGGTAAAACTAGTACTTTAAATATTTCTAGTATCATTGAAATTGGCAAGAGATACCTAATATATTTTGTTCTGAGATACATATTTTTACCAGATTAATTCCCCTTAGGGACTAATCCAAAATATGGTTTAAAAAAAGAAAGACGTGGGCTTCCCTGGTGGCGCAGTGCTTGAGAGTCCGCCTGCCGATGCAGGAGACGCGGGTTCGTGCCCCGTTTCGGGAAGATCCCACATGCCGCGGAGCGGCTGGGCCCGTGAGCCATGGCCACTGAGCCTGCGCGTCCGGAGCCTGTGCTCCGCAAATGGGAGAGGCCACAACAGTGAGAGGCCCGCATAACGCAAGAAAAAAAAAAATAAAAAAATAAAAAAATAAAAAAAGAAAGACGTATAATGCCTGTTTTGATAGAAGTGTTTTATTTATAATAATAGAATTTTGGAAGCCTCAGGAATGTTCAACAATAGTTGACTGACTAAACACTCTACCTTCTGATAGAAAATTTTGCATCCATTAAAAATGATAAATGTGAAAAATATATTACTAACATGGGAGAACGTGTATAATCTAAGTGCAAAATTCAGGTTGTAAAATTGTATACATACTCTGATTCACTATACAGTAAACCATATATATGAAGAACTTCCAGAATGATAATTGGATTAGAATGAGAGGACGATGGGTGAATTTTTTCTTTTTCCTTCTTTATTTACAAAATTGTCTATGGTTGGTACATTACATGGAACACAAACAATACACACTTATCAGGTCACAGTTTCTGAGGGTCACGAGTCTGGGCATTTTTCATGTGTCAATGGGAAGCCAGGATCCCTCTGCCCAGGATCTTACAAGGCTGCAGTCAAGGTGCTAGCTGGACCGTGTCCTCATCTGGAAACCTAGATGGGGCAGAATCTGCTTCCAGGCTGATTCAGGTTATTAGCTGCATTCAACTGAGGGCCCTGAGCGCTGTCAGCTGGCGGTCACCCTTAGGTCCTAGAGTTCTCTGCCATGTTGGACCTCCACATAAGCTGTTCACAACATGACAGGTTATTCTTCAAGACCAGTAGGAGCGCCTCTCTCCAGTTACAAAGTCCGGTGTATTACATTTTTAATTAAAAAGTTTTTTAAAGACATACCCTTCTTGGTATCACATAACAAAGGAAGAATTGAGCCTAGTACTTTCCATCATTTTACCGTGATCCTCATTCATTTGTGGTTCTTTTATTGGACAGGCTCACAGATAACCACCCACATGGTAATGATGATATAACATTTACTGGTGATTATTATGTACTGGACACTGTTAATTTCTTTTAATATACTTATTTATTTTTTGGTTGCGTTGGGTCTTCGTTGCTGTGTGCGGTCTTTCTCTAGTTGTGGCGAGCGGGGGCTACTCTTTGTTTTGGTGCATGGGCTTCTCACTGCAGTGGCTTCTTTTGTTGCGGAGCCCGGGCTCTAGGCACACGGGCTTCAGTAGTTGTGTCATGTGGGCTCAGTAGTTGTGGCTCATGGGCTTAGTTGCTCTGCGGCATGTGGGATCTTCCTGGGCCAGGGCTCGAATCCGTGCCCCCTGCATAGGCAGGTGGATTCTTAACCACTGTGCCACCAGGCAAGTCCCAGACACCATACTCTTAACCACTTTGCTTTACAGCCTCTCTAGGTGGTGGCTTGGGTAGAAAGTGCCCTGGCCTAAGTGTCTGAAGATCTGGGTTTGGGTTCTTGCCTTAGTCTCTGAGTAAACATGAACAAACCTCATTTCCTGTATTTGTAAAACAATGTAAGCAATATATCATTGCTGTCTAACTCACAGATTTGTTAAAAAAGATTCCTTGCAAACTCTAAAGTGTTTTCCAGTATAAGGTGCATTATGCTTTTTCTTGGGAAGCAGTAATGTAGTTTAAAATAAGTACTGCATAAAATGGATAAGCTACTGGACTGTAGATTAATTCAGGCAGCTACGCAGGTATTTGATAGGTCCCCTGCTTTCTTATGGGTGACTTTTCTTAATTTTTTTATTCAAGACACGTGGAGTAAGCACAATTTCAGAGGCATGGAAGTGCTTGCCTTGTGATACGGTCTGTGTCCACTCAGCACAAGTTCATCAAAAATAATTTAATAAACCCCATGCCAGGCCTGGTGGGTGTTTTCTCAGCAAGTTGTCTGACAGAGATACAAACCTCAGCCTGACAGCCGATCAGATGGGAGCAGGTCCAGAGCACAGGAACAAAGGCCCGGTGCCCATTCAGCAGTTTGGACAATACTATAGTGAAGCGCTGTTTGTAAGATTCAACTGAAAAGATTGGAATCTTTTTAGCAGGCCCCAAGAGGTAACCACTTTTATCATTTCCCCTAGAATTGGGAACAGTGATGATGACGAAAGTCTGTGGTAAAGTCAGGTGGCCCCAGAGATATGTGACCTGTGCTTGTGTGTGAAGGTTGTGAGGCCCGATTGTTCAGAGCCTTTGTTGGGTGTAGAAGGGACAGGTAAAAGCAGAGAACTTCGAGTGTGTCATGGGAGGCACCACGGCCATGGGTGCTGTGCTCGTGTGACGACTCCCTGCTCTGGCGTCCCTACCCGGTGCTCTCGGGTGCACTAAGGTCTAGAAGGGGACAGTCCCTAACACACCTGGCTCCGAGGTTCCCACAAAGTATTCTTCTCTGCTCAGAGGTAAGGCTGTAACTCTCAGTCCCAGTGTCCTTTTTATTTGATTCTTTCTTCCTCACATCATTACTTTATGTGGCGAGGGCTAAGTAAGCCTGGAAGAAATGGAAGAGTTCAACCCTTTATAGTCACATTTAAGTTTTTCATTTCAAAGTGAGTATTTCCTGTAGCATGGCCTACAAGTTTATGCTATGAGGTTCTACCAGCTATGAGCTAATGAAAAGCTATAAAGGTTGATCTTTTTTCAGCCCTCGATCTTCTGACTTTCCCTATTATTAATTTCCTGAGATTACTAACCTATTAGACGAGACAGCCAGTAAGACCTGGCTGAAAATCTGGTCACTGTCCCTCAAAATTTAGCAATGTGGCATGGGTTTCCACACAGAAAACCTACTTTCCCATTAAAGTGAACTGGACAGCTCCACCTAGCGGTAAGGGTTTTTAAGAAGTGTTCTGCTAGAGCAACAGGTCTCTTTGTCAGGCTCCACTAGTTATCAATTCATGGTCACTTGGAAGAAAGAAATGCATCAGGAGTGTGTACCTGGCTCTCTCTGTGTTGTAAGAGGATGTAAAATGTGGCTGGATGATGTCGCCCGATCTTGACTGAGATCTAATGCTCTAAGCACTGAGGCAGAGAGGAAAGAGCGTGAGCTTTGGGGCGTATGTGTTGTGGCCAGGACTCCAGCTCAGTTATTTGCTGGCCGAGTTAACCATGGATGACTTAGTAAACTCTTTTTTTTTTTTTTTTTTTCTTTTTGCGGTACGCGGGCCTCTCACTGCTGTGGCCTCTCCCGTTGCGGAGCACAGGCTCCAGACGCGCAGGCTCAGCGGCCATGGCTCACGGGCCCAGCCGCTCCGTGGCATGTGGGATCTTCCCAGACCGGGGCACGAACTCGTGTCCCCTGTATCGGCAGGCGGACTCCCAGCCACTGCGCCACCAGGGAAGCCCGACTTAGTAAACTCTTTAAGCCACACTTGCTAATCTGAAAATTGGGAGTAAATATATGCTGCCTGGTAGATAATGGATGTAGAGGAAGTCACTGGGAGCTACATAGTTATTTTAGACACAGTCATCTGTACATCAGACAGTTCTTGAGAGTTTTCTATATGCTGGGCATTGCATAGAAAAAGGCTTTGTTTATTAATACAGAGTGACGTTACTGATCTTGATGTAGGGCAGAAAATCCTGGCGGGAAGAGAAGATGGTGCTTTCTCATAAGTGATCTTCCTGAGGGCTGTCCTTCGGTAGATCAGATGGTTGAATGTTTTAATTGGATGTCAAAGACTTCATCTCTGGGTGATTTTAGCAAAGGAGAGGACAAAAGAAAACAAAGATTTAATGGGAGAAGAATGGCTGTTTTTTATTCTAATTGTGCTGTATCTTGATGTTCCTTGGGACAATTCAAAGATCAAAAAATTTCACCCTCAGAATTGTTGTTTTCATTTTATTAATCATGACAGCTAGTTTTTGGATAACTAGGACATTTACAAAAGGAGCACTTATAGAATGTGTCTCCCATAAAACTAAAGATAGACATGACTCATATTAGCCACAGGGTGAGCAGTTTTTCCATAAGGCTGCAGGTGGGATGGGGCAATTCAGTATCTGCTTGCCAGTGACTGTGGCCTCAGATTCGATGGGTGCATTGGTCCTGCAGCTTTGCTCAGCCGGTGTGATGAGTGTGGAATACTTTTCCGCCAGTTACGTCCCCAGCTACGTGTACTGCTTATTTCACCACTTCTGTTATTTGCTGCCAACATCTTAATCTCACATGATTCTCGGCCTTCTCTCCAGCATTTACCACTAATATCTTACATCCACCCCGACGTCACAGGCTCTCAGCACCCCTTCCTTCTCGCAGACTAGACTTTTCTATTTTCATCTGCCTTACGTTTCCTATTTAGACTTGCTCATTCCTTAAGCCCTGTCTTTGGTTGAGTTCCTGTTCACTGAAAGAAAATGACCAACTCCCAAGCCTTATATATGGTAAATATAACATAAATGGGTGTATATATTTTAAAATTTATTTGTGGCAAATTGTGTCTTTAGACACAAAACTCATATGCAAAGTTAATAAATGCTAATAGGGCATTCTTCTGTGAACCAGCTGCTTGATTTTCTTTAGGTCAGTGGTAGTATTACTGGAATGTGTGTGTATACATGAATTTACACACACATACATGTTTATTAGTAGCTCGACACAGACACATACTCATGCCCATGTGTGTTTGCATATAGTTATGTATGCTGCTAAGTGCTAGCACAAGGTGTACAGAATTTAGGCTGGATTGCAACTTACCATTTTATATTAGCATCGAATTCTTTAGAGGAAGACAAGGCTATTCAAAAATGGCTTTCATGGCATTTTTAATTGTGTGGAGATTCCAGAAAATAGCATCACAAACAAAGCTGGAATCTTATTGGTGTCCAGTAATATACAGAGAAGCTAATATACAGATCTCTCCAATGTAAAGGCCCCTATAAAGAGGGTCCATGTCAGTTGGCAGGGGTGGGGGAGGAGGACAGCGGCACTGACATTAATAGACTGAGTCCACTTCACTGCAGAGTTTATTCTGTCACCAGGGTGGGCTCTAAGTAAAACAGGGAGACTACAGGGCAGGCTTTACTAAACACTTCTGTTGTACAGGCCATAATTAAGTCCTCTTTGAATGGTATCGCCTGCTGGGATGTTCAGTTGAGGGAGATTACCATCGTTTTGCTAGTTCTTTGAAGGCCGTTTCATTGGGCTTGGGTTTTTGACTCCAAGATGGGAAGGAGACAAATCGAACATGAGGAGAGCTCAGGTATGTGTCTGGCTGGTAAGTAAGGGAGTGCCATGTACCTTCCAACCTTAGATCTTAGACACAAGAAAGACCAATCCCACAGGGTTCAGATGGAGACTTTGCACCCTCACTGATCCCCATCCAGTCACTGCGTAGGAAGAAATGAGCTTGGTATAGGAAATAGCTACGGAAGATCATGGGAGGTTCATTTTCTTCCAAATAAATTTCCTATTTCCGCAGGTGCCATAATTATCGGTCTTTTTTGAAGTGTTGTTTTTATATGTTTGTGGGATATAGTTGCCCTGTTATGTAAAACAAATGTCACTAGACCCAGGCATTAAACTCCAGGTTAGTATAAGAAGTTTGGTTCTCTGTGATCTGTGGCTGACGCCTCTGAGGTCAGCTGAAATGAACTTTGTTCAGCAAAATGGTTTGTAAATATTGGTTCAGCTTTGGCAACAAGGGTGAACCGATCAGTATTTCTGCCTTATCCTGAGTTTATCCAAACAAACCCACCAGTTTTATATTTAAAAATCCAGGTGCTAATTCGTGGAGTCTCAAGTGTACCCCCATCTGTCCGTGTGTATTAATCACCTGTGGGCTGATTGCTCTTAATGGCCACTCAGCATGTGAGGGGAAACACTCAGCCGTTACCTTGCGTGAAACCTCGGGAGGCTATTTTATTGAATGTACCCAGTTTTAATGTTCCTGAAAGCAGATGTGTTAAACAAGGAGCCTTCCTCTGTGTGGAAGGAAGGGAGCTGACCTGGGAGAGATGCGGCAGCTGGTCCCCTGGGCCATGAGCCAGTGAAGAGGGTGGCCTGGGCATCCTCTCCACAGCACCTTTTAGGGCCTTGTTCTGTGAGCTGCCGGGTCCCCTCTTGCCACTGGCACAGGCTACCTCCCAGTTAGCTGGAGAGCCTGGCGTCTGTATTTTTAAACTTGCTGTCATTTCCACACCTGGTGAGAAGAGAAGGCAAAAGGGATCATTTGTCCTTGGACTGAGCTTCAGAGCTTGGATGCCAAGATATCTCTCTAGCTCCCTGGACTTTTTGAAATGAAGGAGGATGCCAGCTAGCCCTGAGCCTGATCATGACGACCAGCAATTTGGGCTAGTTCAGTGGAAAAAAAAACCCCTCACAAAAAGCTGTTTGCAAGTCAGTATTATCTGCGGAAGATTTAAAGGACTCAGTGAGTCCAGAGACTCTACGTGGTGGAATGTGTGTATTTTAGGATTAAGTTGAACGGTCTGGGTCACGGCCGGGGTTGGACAGAAAAACCAAACAGCAGGCGCCCGCGGGAGAGGCCGCAGCACAGGGGTGCGGGGATTGCGTCACGTGCGCTGCACGGAGGGCCTGGGCAGCACTGCGGCCAGCCCATCCCCGTCCGCCTCCCCGAGGACAGAGCCACGCCCGGCCCAGGTTCTCACCAGGGCTGGCATTTTTCAGTTGCAGCAGATTCAGCGTCTGTCTTCACACTGAGTACATACACCCCGAGGTCACGGGAAGAGTTTCCCAGGGGCGCCCTGGCTGGATGGCTTTATGGCACTGACTTCCGCACGTGCTCCTTCCTAAAACTGCCTCGCCTGCCTTAGAGATGCTCCTCCGTCCAGGTGTGAACCAGCCATCCTTTCCCACCTCCCCTAACGAACTGTCCTTTTGCCACCTTACAGACGGCAAACACACCTTCAGTCTTATTATGGTGCGTTATTCCAGGGTGCCTGAGAGGGTACATAGTTTTTTTTGTTTTTCAGTGTTCATAAAGTTTTTTTTTTTTTACATCTTTATTGGAGTATAATTGCTTTACAATGGTGTGTTAGTTTCTGCTTTATAACAAAGTGAATCAGTTATACATATACATATGTTCCCATATCTCTTCCCTCTTGCGTCTCCCTCCCTCCCACCCTCCCTATCCCACCCCTTCAGGCGGTCACAAAGCTGATCTCCCTGTGCTATGGGTACATAGTTTTAAAAATCAGTGGAGGGGCACACGTGCAAAAACGTTTGAAGACTGCAAATCAGGTTAATCTTCCTGGAACAATCTAAATCGCTGCTGGTGGGGAGCCGGCAGCACTGTGACCTCAAAGGGACAGTGTCCTGAACCAGGGCAATGCTGGAGAGAACTCAGTTCTCCAGCTGGGCTTCCAGCTCAGGGCAAGCTTTTGGAAGGAAGAGTTTGGACTCTTGCCTGAACATATTCATAATACGGCTCTTTCTTAAGAAGGGCCTTAAAAGCTGGGAATCTCGGTGTTATTTTCTTCCTCACTGCTGCCGTCTGTGACTCAGAATTTAACTACTTGTGCTTTCTTTGTGTGGCTGTTATGTTGCGGGAAATACGAGTGAACCCTCTGTTATCTGGCATATTTGAGGGAAGGGCATCTGATAAATTAAACGTTGTTAACTGTTTTTATGTATTGCAAATGCGCAATGCTTTCATAGACTTAAAGTTGAATCTGGGAGTTTAGAGTTGGAAGGGCATTTAGATATAATTTAGTACACCTTCCCTGTTTTAAACGTGAAGAAATGAAGGCCCAAAGTAACACTTTAAACAAACAAAATCTATGGAACATTATTTTTCATTTTCATTGATTAATTTATAAGATTCCTCAAAAGGGCTTTATAGGTATGAACCCCATGAACTTTGGAATGTCATATTTGTGATATGTAGTCAGAATGCTGAGCCCTAAAGTTTTTTCATGCTTCATGTTAACTAAAAGATAAGCTCTCGAGATGAAATTGTTTGTGATAATATTACAGAAGTGTTTACACACCTGCCTTAGTTTTCTAAAATATAGGTATCAGTGGAATCCTGGATTATCTTCATTTTCAACCAAAGGGAAAGCCCCTAACCTGATGCTCTAGAAGCATTCAGAAGTGCAGGGCCTCACGTTTGACTTCACACGCTTTACTCCCTTTGGGTAGGATTGTTGGTAGCAGGAGTTCGATCATTTCCATTTAAGACTTCTAGGACAGCTCTGTTTTGTATTTTTACAGCAGTCCGCAACTGAAGTGCTTGGATGATGGAGTTCTAGTTGGGAAAGTGCTGGAGTTCGTTATAGGAGTCTTTTCCTCCAGGGCTCTCTTACTCAAGTGCTTCTTGGTGGCACATTTTGAATATCTTTGCTGCAAGAATAAGTAAATCTTCTCTTATTTTTACTATGGTAACATTCAATGATTTTCATTTATTAGGGTTTAAACTTTACTAATATAATACTCCTAAACCTATGCAGTGTCCCCTGTGACCAAAGAAGATAGAAAAGCCTTACTTGGAACTGTTCGGTAGAATGAGTAAGCTTGGGCATCTATCTTGACTCGTCTTCCAGAAAATACTACAGTGGAGGAATCATTAACGAACTGCCTGCAAATACAATCACATATAAAATGAGAGATTTTCTGTATTTTGTTTCTGTAACACAATTTATCTTGCAGTGTGTGAACTTAAATCTCCCTCCATGAGTGATTTTCTTTGGGGACTGGAGAACTCTGGCTGGTTGAGGCATATTAAGGCCATCATGGATGCAGGAATCTTCATTGCAAAGGTATGCGAATGCAGAGAACAGAAATTATGGGGCAGAGCAGCCAGTGTACTCTGACTTCGGAATGGAGATCTTGTTGCCTTGCATGAGCTCCTCTGTACTAAACTGGGTGATACCAAATGGGGAGCTGGCTTTGCAGACCTCCATGAAGTTTGCCCTCTGAAGATGGGATTTTGTGAAAGAGAGGATGGTGTTCAGTTGACAGTGTATCATCAAGGCGATCAAGTGGTAAAATACTTTCAGAATGGTCTCTCTTCAATTAGGCTTGGTCCTGGGTGGAGGAAAGAATTTTCTATAGGAGGTTACCTCCAAATGTGAGTCACCTGAGTGACCAAGGCCTGAAGCTTCCATCTTAGCAAACAGCTCCCCCTTTTCAGTGATGGCAGAAGCAAGTCATGTTCCTGAACCTGGCAGGTAGATTCTGTTCTGCCAGAGGAAGATTTTGCTGCAACTTTCACATACGCTGCTTTTGAATGCATTGTCTATTTTGTTGTTCAGTGTGTTTTTTTAGAAAAATAAATTCCCCTCAGATTTCTACCTAAAGACAACCATATCTTTTCTGATGACGTGGTATGCTCCCTTTTATTAGATAATTCATTTATTTAACAAATATTTATTCAGTGCTGGGCACTTTAACTTGGCTCTTATCCTTTTATTTCTAATTTCATAGTTTTACAATTTATAATTTTTGTCTTTTCCTTTTTGAAAATGATTGCAGCCAGCAGCAGCTCCAGAATTTCATTTGGAAAGCCTTAAGGTGGAAACCCGGTGGGGAGGAAGAGAGGGTTGAAGGTGGGCTAGGAGACGTTCACACAGGAAGCCTGCTTGTATATGGTACAGAAGCCGGGCTCATGGCTCCTGGATATAAGGGAAGGGAAGTGACGCTTCAGTTACCGGCACCAAACCTCTCCTTGGCTCCGCCCTAACTACACGGGGGCGTGAACACTCAATAAATGAAGGAACAGGTTTTGGTATTGATTTTTTGCCTGTAAATCTTTTTTTGATTCTTTCTGCAAGTACAAAGCCAAAGCTAATTCTGATGATGTTTCCTGTTGATAGCCATCCTTTGCCCTTCCTGTTTTTCAGGCAGTTTCAGAGGAAGGGGCAAGTGTGCTTGTTCATTGTTCCGATGGCTGGGACAGGACTGCTCAGGTGTGCTCGGTGGCCAGCCTCCTGCTGGACCCTCACTACCGGACTCTGAAGGGCTTCATGGTGAGTGTGGCCGCTTGGCCACTGTCCCACGCACGCAGTGCCTGGACAGAACGGACCTCTCTTCTGACAACTATTGGCAACTTTTCCCCCTCCTCCTCAACATTATTTTTCTCTGAGTAGATCAGCATATGATTAATTAAAGGGGAAAAGGTGAAATAGGCTTGGAATAAGAAGGTGAATTTCTGGGATTTTGGAAACAATTCAAATCAATGCTATTAAAGGTGAATTTGGGGGCAAATATAAAATATCTACTTAGCAGTTTGTAAAATAGTTTTATACCTCATTTGTATTTCAAGTTTGATATATATATATTTCAAGTTTATGTATTTGATTGATATATATATTGATATATATATTTCAAGTTTGATATATATAATTTTCAAGTTTGAGGTAACATGACTATAAAACAGAAAACACTTTCCAGAAAAAATATTTGGAGAAAAACCTTTCTATAGGAAAGTGTTCTCACTTACTGCTTTTATATTTTAAATTGTCCTTCACAACTCTGGATATCCAGAGAATACTGAAAACTTTACAATGTTTTTGCATTCTTTGCTGAAATTCTGGGTACATCCTCTCCTAGATTTTGCACCTTTTAGATGTGCATCAAAACTTGACATGTTGCTTCCAACTGCAGAATATTTGTGTTAGTTGCCTGGAAGGGTGAAGCTTTGGCTAAGCCAGAACCAAAATCTTAAAGTGACTGCAGGGACTTCCTAGCGGCTGGGAGATTACCTGGATCCTGCCTCTTGAACCATGATTTGGTAGAAAGTGCTTCAGAGGATCCTGAATCCATGCTTGGGATCCTTTATCGAGTATTATCAGCTGACACTCTGGGGACAAGAGAGAAGTGGCAGGGTTCCACTCGGGCTTTTTCTTTCCTTTTGTTTTGAATGTGTCAGAGAACTTCCTATCACCTGTGACAGCACTGAGACTTCAGGGTGACATTCCCGCTTCAGACCCCTCCCCTGGACTGAGGTTAGGGGCTGGAGTCCTTCATTTATGTCTGGAGAGTGGGGAGGCTGAGTCACACACCACCGGGAGCCTCTCCCCTTCGCTACCATTGGCTCTTTTTGATTCTTCCCCATTAAACTTAGGAGTTGTCAAGGCCAAACTTCAACCAATCCTTACTTTTTTTAAGGGAAAAGCTCTGGCTGTCTTAGAGCATTGGTGATATTGATGGTACTATCCTATAGTATTTGATTTAAAAGTTTTTTGTTTTTTTAATCCAGACAGTTTGAGAGTATAAACTCATGTTACCCCTAACTCCAAAGCAGGGCTGAAACTTCTAATATGTTCCAGACCCTCATCATTCTAGAATTCTTCTAAAGTATACTGAAGATCACTGGAAAACATCCCTAATTGTTTCTTGTAAAATGGTTAGTATTTGCTATTATACTGACAAGCAGCATTGCCTGTTGGTTGAGAGTTGGGCTAGATGGGCTGTGGTGGTTTCTGGAGCTCGGTTATGAGGTGGCATCCACCACTTGCCAGTAGCGTGATCTTCGGTGAGTATTTAACCTCTCTTTCAGTTTCCCCCTCTCTAAAATGACAGTGATAATACCTACCCCACAATGAAATGAGGTCATACATGAAGCAATATGAACAGTGCTCACTGAAAGCACTCTATGGGTGGTGGCATTACATCTTCGTATGTCCACTCTTGTTTATTTTTCCTGTGGAAGGCTTTCAGCTTTGCCCTCTGACATGCATCTCTATAGGGGCGGATAGTGAGTGTTCGTTCATGTGCAGGTTACGGAGTAGAGTGACTTCCGCTCCAAGAACCTCTGAATTCAGAATCCTTCAGAATTATTGGTGCTGGTCTCTTATTTTCCTTCATTTGCTTCTCTCCATGATATTTATATTCTATCTTGTGTAGGTATTAATTGAAAAGGACTGGATTTCCTTTGGTCATAAGTTTAATCACAGGTAAGAAATATTTTTAAATCTGTTATAGTGAATGTTTAGGATAAAAAAGATGAGAATTGAGTGGGGGAAAATAGCCTTGTTTTCAGAGTTTCCTTGTGTATCTTATTCAGGAAGTTAAAATTTTGTTGAATATGTATATCACAGATAAAGAAGTTCTAACTCGAGAGCGGTTGGTATTTACTGAGCAGAACTAATATTAAGTTCTTCCAGAAGAGACAGAAGCTTGTTCATTAATCGACCTAGAAAGGATGGAATCTCCCTTCCTTCCACAATTTGATTTACTAAATTGTTCCATTTTTGAAGTGCAAACATTCATTTTAAGCTGTATGTTGTGAAATGCCTGTGGAAGTTTCTCTTTGATCTTCCACAAGGGGAGTTAAATTGGGCTTATCCTGCGGCATTTGCGTCCCAGGCGTCTCTGGAGAGCTAACGTAGGACAGCGGCCCAGGCTTTGAGCCCAACAGATGCAGCCTCAAATCCAGGCTGTGGCATTTACTGTGTGGCCTTGGGCTTCTGTCCTCTCTGAGCATTCGCCTCCCGTCTGTTTAAAGGGGAGACCCTCCCTAATCCACGGGGTTATAGCAAGGCTTTTAAAACCGTATATGTGAATAGCCCAGCTCCTTGCTTACTAGCCCATCTACTGGGCTTTCAATAAACAGAAGCTCCTGGCCTCATTTGGTTAGTGTGGATGGTAATGTCTGACTGGTGTTCTGGTGTCTCTAATCCCTGAATGTTATGTGTTGTAGCTGGTATGGTCTTGTCCTTTAGAGGTAAAATTTAAATTTAGGCAGCCTGCTGATAATAATTTAGAGATTTTGATATACATTTTTGATTGTTTGAATGTTTTCCTAAAATAAATTCTCAATTTATGGAGCTGTCCTTATTTATTTTTGTAAGTTTTTGCATTTAGCATTAGTTGAGCATTTATTATGTGGTTTTCTGGAATTCTATTTTTATAATTAATTATCTTTCCCGGAAAGCACAGTGATTCGATTTTACAAATGAGAAAATTAAAGCCCCCAAACAATTAAGTAACCTTACGATCAACTGTTATTTTCAATTTTGGTGGTTCCACCGACTGTTTGGATCTCTGAGGTCGAGGATCTGTGGCAGAAATAATATAGAAATGGCTGATAAATATGTGTCTTGTGACGAAATAACATATTGGGCAACCCCTTTTTAAAGCGACCAGAGGTGAGTGGGACTAAACCTTTTGAGAGGTTTCCACCCTGGAAAGAACTACTAAACCGATCCTTGCTCATTCCTATTCCTCAAGTTGATTATCCATGTCTGAGAAGATGAGGTTCTATATTGTTATTCTGTATCTGATGGCACCCAAATCACCCTTTTGGATTCTTTCTAAAATAAGCATAATAGTGTAAAGGACGAGGCAGTCTTCATTTAAAAATCAGTACAAACATGAGGGAGGAGATTCCTGATGTACTCTTGAGAACAGTGATACGAGAGATATAAAGGTATATGGGAATCTGTGGTCACGTGGAAATAAACTGACAAATTTTAACACTGGTCTAGAAATGGAAATATCCCTAGAAACTTGGGGAACCAGTTTTTTTTAAAGCTGTCCCTCTTTTTTCTTCCCAACAAAACCATGCAAAAATGAAAAACTCTGAAGTTGCTTAGGCATTTCTTCCCATTCTCCCCCCGTCACTAATTAAAGTGGAAGATTTATTTCAGAAGTTCTGATGTACTTCGCATGTTTGAATGAAAGGTTGCTCTCTCCATGGAAAGACTCCTTGAATGCACTAACACTTTTCTTTGGTAATTATAACGTCAACACGTCCCTTCTCTGCCCAGACCTTCACTACAGTTTCTCTTGACATTAGAATTTAAAAGTTATGTTTTTCCACTTCTTCTGCATTCCAGGTTTATAAGATAAGATGTTTAGGAACTAGAGTTCCTTCTATGATTATTTTTCCATTTATAGCTTTCGAGTTAAAAAAACAAAAAGAAACCCCAAAAAACCTTGCCGTAACGTCTCTCATACTTTGTTTTACAGATATGGCAACCTAGATGGTGATCCCAAAGAAATCTCTCCAGTTATTGACCAGTTCATTGAGTGCGTCTGGCAGTTAATGGAACAATTTCCCTGTGCCTTTGAGTTTAATGAGAGGTTTTTGATTCATATTCAACACCACATCTATTCCTGCCAGTTTGGAAACTTCCTATGTAACAGCCAGAAGGAGAGACAAGAACTCAAGTAAGTGTTTGTGACTTGAAAGAGTTTGTGACTGAGAATTTCAGATGGCCTTCCACAGTTTTGAAGACTGTTTTACCCACACATCTATACTGACAGAGTAAAGTTATTTTCTTTTTCCTGATGTCACTTTAACAGTTTAATGCCATCAGCTGACAAAGATAGGTACAAGTCGATTTTGCCCAGTTCCTGCCTAGCGTCCACAGACAGGTAGGTAGACTTCACGTACTGATAATGGAAAGGAAGCTTCTTGGAATAAGAGAAAGCAATTTTTGCATTTAAAAGTAAAGAGTTAGACATCTTTGGCAGATATACTGCCATAAGAATTGCAAGTACAGTAGTCCCCCTTATCCATGGTTTCGATTTCCATAATTTCAGTTATCCAAGGTCACCTGTGGTCCGAAAATATTAAATGGAAAATTCCAGAAAAAAAACGATTCATAAGTTTTAAATTGTGAGCCATTCTGAGTAGCACAATGAAATCTTGTGCTGCCCCTCTCCATCCTGCCCGGGACCGCCTGTTACTTACTTAGTAGCTGTCTCGGTTATCTGATTGACTGTCGAGGTTAACACAATGCTTGTGTTCAAGTAACCCCTATTTTACTTAATAATGGCCCCAAAGTTCAAGAGTAGTGATGCATTTTGGATATTCTTATTATGCCTAATTTATAAATGAAACTGTATCATAGGTGTGTATGTATAGGAAAACACAGTATACACAGGGTTCAGTACTGTCCACAGTTTCAGGCATCCACTGGGGGTCTTGGAACATATATCCCATGGATAAAGGTGGACTACTGTATAACTGGGAAAGTAAATTAGAAACTCAGGTCACTCTCTTATTCAGATTAAAACTGGATTGCTTTTATTGAGAGGGAAAAAGTAGATGAAATGTGGACGTTTTATAAAGTCAGAAACAACACAAAGTGACTTAAGAGCTGCAAATCAAAGAACATTTTTGAAATTTTTATAAAATAAAATGACTTTGTGTGGTATATATAATATCGGATTTAATTTTGGAAATGATCAGTTCAAATAAAAGACTCTACTAGTTTATAGAGCCTGCATGGAAAGAAAATGACTTTTCCCAGTAGGTACTAGTTTGTTTTCTCCAAGGAACTTTAATTCCAACAAATCGTAATGATTTAAAAGTAGCAGAGTACATCCTTTAAGCTCACCTGTTTTCCTAGGTAGTTTTGTGATTTGTTGGGCCAGATTAGCAAAAGGGACAAATGTCATAGGAATTCAGTGAGGATTAAATGAGAGAAAATATGTGAAGCATTTAAATAGTACCTGGCAAATAATAAAAATCCAACGACTATTTGGGGAAAAATTCCAAAAAATTCTTGTGGTTTTATTTTACACTCAGAGGGATCAAGCATCTTGCTGAGGCCAGTACGGACAGCAGAGGAGTCGAGACTGTTACAGAGCTCTCCTGCTGTACCATGAAGACACAGATTGCAAATTTCCCTGCTAGAGAACAGGGACACCTGATGTTCAGAAAACAGTTTTTGATCCCTTTCCTGCTTTAATATTACATGTCTACTATTTTTAAGAATGAAGATAAGCTGTATTCAGGCTTATTTTCTTTATAACAGAATTCAAGAAAGAACATACTCTTTATGGGCTCACCTGTGGAAGAATCGGGGTGACTACCTGAACCCTCTATTTAGAGATGATCCCAGTCAGACCCAGGGAACCCTCCATCTCCCCACGACGCCATGCAACTTCATGTACAAGTATGTAAACCTCTAGGACCTTAACAAGTATGGCTATGAACTTAGATTCTGGCACTTTTTACCATTTGGAAGTTGAAGTGTATGAGCTTCAAGGCTTTTTGGATGCAAACACACTGAAGGAAGATGATTAAATATCTCATCTGGCATTTTTGCCAGTGTCTCCTCTCTCTCTTTTCCCCCCTAAATGTGGAATTCTCTTTAGAAGTCAATTTTTGTAGTAATGATATCCTAAAAATGTAAGTTCCAGTCTATTTAAAAGTGAAGGAGGGAGGGAGGGAGGGAGGGAGAGAGGACCTTAGAAGTTAAATATGGTATCACAGGTTTAGGTAGTGATCATGACACAGCTTACCTTCAGAAATACTGTGGCTTTGGTTCCTGACCACTGTAAGAGAGTGAATATCGCAATAACGAGTCACATCAATTTTTTAGTTTCCCAGTGCATATAAAAGTTATGTTTACACTATACGGTAGTCTGTTAACTGTGCAACAAACAGCATTACGTCTAAAAAACAATGTAACCATGTTATATACCTTAATTTAAAAACATTTTATTGCTGAAAAATGCTAACCATCATCTGAGCCTTCAGTGAGTAGTAGTAGTAACATCAAAGATCACTGATCACCATAGCAGAGAAAATAATACTGCAGAGTCTTGAAATATTCTGAGAATTACCCAGATGTGACACAGAGACACAAAATGAGCAAATGCTCTTAGAGAAATTGTGCTGATAGACTTGCTTGGTACAAGGTTGCCACAAACCTCCAATTTGTAAAAAAAAAAAAAAAAAAAAAAAGGCATCCCCACAAAGCACAGTAAAGCAAAGTGCACCTGTATTCTCATTTGCATTCCAGTTGCTTTACTGTGTATAAAAAAGGGAGGATTTATTGCAAATGTAAATTTTTGGTGAAAAAAAAAAAAAGCGAAAACCCTCAGATTTAAAAGACTCCCTTTGTGGCTGAAAGATTCTGCATGTTAATACAAAGACTCATTTTTCAAGTTGACTTCCAAACTAAGAGCCATTTTCTTAAGCCCAAAAAAGAAAGAAAATGGTAACATGTACTACCTTCAGTCTGTTTTAGAAAAATATGTTATATGCCTACTAATTCAGTACCATCTATACAAGTAGACTTCATGAATTTATTCTCCCCAAAAGAAGCCTGTTGATTCAAGAAAATGAAAACATCAACATGAAATTATCGCTTTAAGTGGCTTTTTTGAGCCTGTGCTTTGCATTTGGTTATTATTAGGACGGTGGGACTGTGGGTTGAAAGATTCCTTAGAAGACTTGGGGATGCGGATGTACAGATTGTGACCTGGTGTTTCATGAAGCGCTGCTGTCCTCTCTAGATTTTGGAGTGGAATGTATAACCGCTTTGAAAAGGGACTGCAGCCCCGACAGTCGGTCACAGATTACCTTATGGCTGTGAAGGAGGAAACCCAGCAGCTGGAGGAAGAACTCGAGGCCCTAGAAGAAGTAAGACACACTTGCTCTTGTTAACCATATTTTGTGACGATCACTGCTCTGGGAAAGCCTCTCATGACTCAGGATGTGTGAAATGTAGCAACAAAGCCATTTCACATTTTTAGCTGGTGGGTAACAAGAAACACAGCCCCCAAAGGTGAGCACTTGCCTAGGCACTTTGATACGTTTCAGACATCTGGCTTGGCTAGCTTCCTTGGTTTGCTTTGGGGATGATGAAACTATTAGGGAACTAGATGGTAGTGAATGGTTGTGTACCCTTGTGAATATACTAAAAATCACTGAACTGTACACTTTGAGGGTGAGCTACTTATATCTTAATTTAAAAAATTAGATAATGAACACCTCACTCCTAATTTAAAAAAAATGTATTTTGAGTTCACAGGATGAAAATCATTATGTAAAACCAGATAGATACAGAAAGAAGGATGCCAGGTGCTCTACCTATGCTACGTTTTCTGCATTTTATAGAAAACCTGTGCTAAGGCAGTGCCATCCTTACATTAGAGGTGAAGAAAGCAAGCCTCACAGAATCTAATTATTTTGTCCAAAGTCATGAAGTCTAGTTTTCAACCCAAGTCCGTCTAAATCCCATGTTCTTAACATTATACCCAGCTGGAAGGTAGTGAATACCTTTAGGCATGCATATACAAAAAAGATACATGATTTATGATCGTTCCCTGAAATTGTTGTTTCTTTTTTAGAGGCTGGAAAAAATTCAGAAAGTCCAGTTAAATCGCACTCAAGTGAAGAGTAAGCAAAGTGAACCCAGCAGACACTCAGTGTTTTCTACCTCAGACAACAGCACAGCCAACACTCCCCAGGATTACAGCGGGAATATGAAATCATTTCCATCCAGGAGCCCTTCACAGGGCGATGAAGATTCTGCTTTGATTCTAACGCAAGACAATTTGAAAAGCTCAGACCCAGATCTGTCAGCCAACAGCGACCAAGAGTCTGGTGTGGAGGATCTGAGCTGCCGCTCCCCCAGTGGCGGGGAGTGTGTGCCGAGTGAGGACAGCGGCAAGGACCGGGATTCGGATGAGGCCGTGTTTCTCACGGCCTGAAGGTCCCCCGTGGGCGGACACACAGAAACACGTTCCAGAAATAAGGGAACAGTGCAATTTCAAATGACAAAGTAGCCCAACAAATGATACAGGTCCTTGAGAATTATAAAATGTAGCAGTGAAAAGAAAAAAGCCCAACTTGTAGTTCCTTCAGGTGTTGAAGAACAGGAAGTAGCCATTTCTTTTATCAAACAAGTATAAGGAAAATGATTCCCCATTTTGAAAATCATTCTAGACTGTTTTACTCACTACAGAGCAACGACCTCTACCATCACCTGAGGTTATCAATGCACATCTTCCTTGATAGCCTGCAGCTGGTCAGAAAGTGCCCTGACCTCTTCACACTTACCACTTCAGGTTTTCCCCTTATTTCACTTCCAGATGCATATTTTGTTTCCTAAAATATTTTGTTACCTTCCTTCCTGACTCTGTTATCAGTATTATTTCTAATAATGGAACACATTATGGCTAATACATATTTCTGTAACTGATGAGCTCTGTAACTGCGCTTAAGCTTATCTTTCATTTCAGGTTTATTGTTCACTTTAACTTTCTCTTAGGTAATATATTTTAAATCGTTATAATAATTTCGTTGCCTTTTCCTGGAATTTCATATTGCTCCTTATTTAAAAAACGCTAAGACTTACAACACACTTTTCTCTAACACCAGTGTACCACCTAATAAAGTAGAAACAACATTTACTCTCTGGTTCTATGAATTTGGATCATATTACCTTTTTTAATAACAACCTTTTATTACTACTCCAGAGACTACATCACCAGGACAGGGTGGGTCAACCACCAGCCTGATCCCTGAAGTATGACTATAAAGTCACAGGGCACCATTTCAATGAGAGAAGATGTCATGTAAGAACTAGAGAATTTGGTTTTCATGTCTGTTTACCACGTGGAGTAAGTTCTGTCATTTGTTACTTTAGGAACAGTGTGACTGGTTAGTATTGTTTGATCAACATTCTGCCTGCAGAGCCCACACAGCTGTCTCAGCCAGCAGCCCCGTTCACCAACAGAGTCCGGTTGGTTGGTGATGCAGTCTGACCAGAGAACGTGACAGGGCGCAGGTTTGCCTAGCTTGGGATCCCAAGGTGACGCGCTGCTGGCCCTGGAGTCCAGTCTGCCCACGCCCAGGCAGAAGAGCTGAGCCATGGCACCACTGCTGCAGACTGTGGCTCCTGGCCCCTACTGACCAGACAGCCTGTTCAGGAAGATGTGGGAGCTGCCTGAAATGGGCCTTCTCGGTCCTCCCCCAGCAGGAGACAGAGAGCCCCACCCGATAGGGAGGGGTGGTGAGAACACCTGGAAGCTGCATACCCCAGCGGCGCTTGAGCTGAGAAGCGGGTGGGCAGAGCTGACTGCCCTGAGAGCAAAGCCAGTGGCCCTGTTTGGCCAGGGAACCTGGGGCACAGGTTGACTTGAGACCACGAACAAACAGCATTAGTGACCTTCGAGCTGCTTCTCCCACAGTGCCTGAGCAGGGACACTCAGCTGTAGCCCCACTTATTGCTGAAAACACGCATCAGCCTGCCTGACCAGGGAGCTTTACCAGAACACACGGGAAACTGCATAACCCATCCAACAGCCCCGTTTACAGTGGCAGTAGAACAGAGAGCACAGCCTGTGACTTTCCCTGTCTGCAGAGCAAGACTGGTGGCCTGCACCTTTAGTGCACACTCCTGCCTGATTCAGGTCCCCAAACAATGAGCTGTGCAGGCCTTGTGTCCCATCCTGCTGCACTACCAGGGCAGGGAAGCTAATTTCATAGCCCCACCTAATGCTGAATATAGTATCCAGTCCCAACTGTCTAGTAACGTCACAGAATCCAAGCAACCATGAAGCCCATTCTACAGCCTCACTTGGGTGGGAGGGGAACCAAGCCAGCAGTCCTACCAGGCTATCAGCCAATGACCGTCGCCTCCCCCTGTGCTCAAACAGATGCCTTGTCCAAAAATAGACCACCTAAGTACATAAAGCAAAAACTAGAAGAGCTAAAAGGAGAAATAAAAGCAATAAAATAATAGTTGGGGACTTTAATACCCCACTCTAGACAATGGATAGATCATCCAGGGAGAGAATCAATAAGGAAATAGCAAATTTGAACCACACTATATACCAAATGTACTAACAGACATATACAGAACATTCTGTTCATCAACAGCAGAATATACATTCTTAAGTGGACATGAACATTTTCTAGGATACACCATATGTTAGGCCACAGAACAAGCCAGTAAATTCAAGAAGATTGAAATCATACCAGGTATCTTCTCTGACCACAATGGTATGAAACTAGAAATCAATAACAAGAGGAAAACTGGAAAAGTCACAAACATACGGAATGAAAACTCTCGTGAACAACCAATGGATCAAAGAAGAAATTAAAGGGCATATAAAGAGTATCTTGAGACGAAAGAAAATGGAAACACAACAAAACAAAACTTACGGGATGCATCAAAAGCAATTCTAAGAGGGAAGTTCACAGCAATAAATGCCTACATTAAGAAGAAAGATCCCATATAAACATCCTAACTCTACACCTTAGGGAACTAGAAAAAGAAGAGCTGAGCCTAAAGTTAGCAGAAGGAAATAGCAAAGATTAGAGCAGAAATAAATGAAATAGAGAATACGAAAACAACAGAAAAGATTAACCAAACTAAGACTTGGTTCTTTGAAAAGGTAAACCAAGGAAAAAAGAAAGGACCCAAATCAACAAAATTGTAAATGAAAAAGGAGACATTACAACTGATGGCACAGAAATAAAGAATTATAAGAGGCTACTATGAAAACTATATGCCAACAAACTGGCCACCCTAGAAGAAATGCAAAATTCTTAGAAACATACTATCAAGAGTGAATCAGGACAAAATAGAAAGTCTGAATAGACCAATTATAGTAAAGAGATTGAATTAGTAATCAGAAATCTCTCACGGAGGAAAAGCCCAGGACCAGAGGGCTTCAACTGGTGAATTTCACAAAACATCTTAAGAAAAATTAATGCCAATCTTTCCCAAAAAATTGAAGAGGAGGGAACACTCCCAAAACTCATTTTATGAGGCCAGCATCACTGATAGCAAAGCTGGAAAAGAACATTACCAAAAAAGGAAACTACAGACCAATATCCCTGATGAATAGAGATGTAAAAATTTGCAATAAAATACTAGCAAATTGAAATCAGCAGCACATTAAAAGGATCATTCACCATGATCAACTGGGATTTATACCTGGCATGCAAGGATGGTTCAACATACACAAATGAATTAATCAAATGAAGGAAAAAAATATCATCTGATTAGATGCAGAAAAAGCATTTGACAAAGTTCCATTCATTCATGATAGAAACTCTCAACACATTAGGTATACAAGGAATATACTTCAACATAATAAAGGCCAAAAGGGATAAGCCCACAGCTAATACCATACTCACTGTTGAAAGGCTGAAAGCTTTTCCACTAATTTCAGGAACAAGATAAGGGTGCCCACTCTGACCACTTCTACTCAACAAAGTAGACCACAAAGTAGACCAAAGTAGAAGGAAAAGAAACAAAAGGTATCAGAATTGGAAAGGAAGAAGTAAAACTGTCTCTGTATGTAGATGACATGTTTTTATACATAGAAAATTCTAAAGGCTCCACGAAAAAAATCTGTTAGATCTAATTAACAAATTCAGTAAAGTTGTAGGATACAAAAGTAACGTAAAGTCAACAGCATTTCTATATACTAATAATGAAATTATCTGAAAAAGAAATAAAATGATCCCATTTACAAGAGCATCAAAAACAATAAAATACTTAGGAATAAACCTAACCAAGGAGGTGAAACATTTCTACTCTGAAAACTACAAGACACTGATGAAAGAAATCAAAGAAGACACAAATAAATGGAAAGGCATCCTGTGTTCTTGGATTGGAAGAATACTGTTAAAATGATCATACTACCAAAAGCCATTTATACATTCAGTGCAATTCCCATCAAGATTCCAGTGGCATTTTTTAAAGTAGTAAAAACAATCCTAAAATTTATATGGAACCACAAAAGACACAGAATAACCAAAGCAATACTGAGAAAGGAGAACAAAGCGGGAGGCATCACACTTCCCGATTTCAAGCTATCTTATAAAGCTATAGTAATCGAAACAGTATGGTACTGGTATAAAAACAAATAGATCAACGGAACAAAATTATGAGCCCAGAAATGAACCCAAGCATATATGGTCAACTAATATTTGACAAGGGAACCAAGAATACTCAGTGGAGAAAAGATGGTCTCTTCCATAAATGGTGCTTCAAAAATTGGATAGTCATATGTAAAAGAATGAAATGACCACTATCTTATACCACTCCCCAAAATGAACTCAAAATGATTAAGACCTAAATGTACAACCTGAAACCATGAAACTCCTAGAAGAAAACAGAAAAACGGCTCACTGGCATGTGTCCTGGCAGTGATTTTTGGATATGACATCTAAAGCACAAGCAACAAAATAAAAAATAAGTAAGTAGAACTACATCACACTAAAAAGCTTCTGCACAGCCAAAGAATAATCAACAAAGTGAAAAGACAACCTGTGGAATGGAAAAACATATTTGCAAACCATATATCTGACAAGGGGTTAATATTCAAACTATATAAAGAACTCATATAATTCTACAGCAAAAAAAAAAAATCCAATTTAAAAATGAGTAGACATTTTTCTCAAAGAAGATATATAAAAGGGTCAACAGGTACATGGAAAGATGCTCAGCATCACTGGTCATTAGGGAAATGCAAATCAAAACCAAACCATAATGAGATATCACCTCACATCTGGTAGGACGGCCAACATCAAAAAGACAAGCAATACGAAATGCTGGTGATAATGTGAATTTAAGAGAACTCTTGTGTACTGTTAATGGGATCATAAACTGGTACAGCTACTATGGAAAACTATGGAGGACCCTCAAAAAATTAAAAATAGAACTACCATATGATCCAGAAATTCTACTTGTGGGAATACAAAGGAAATGAAAACACTAATTCGAAAAGGTAATCTGTACCCCTTCATGTTCATAGCAGCATTATTTAAACTAGCCAAGACATGGAAACAACCTAACTGTCCACCAGAAGACGAATGAATAAAGAAGCACACACACCATGGAATAGTATTCAGACATAAAAAATGAGGAAATTCTGCCTTTTGTGACAATGTGAATGGGCCTTGAGGGCATTATGCTAAGTCAGAGAAAAACAAATACTGTATGATTTCACTTATATGTGTAATCTAAAACGAACAAACGAACAAACCAAAGTTAGAGAAACAGAGATCAGATTTGTGGTTAACCTGAGGTGGAGGTGGAGGTGGGGTTGGGGAATTGGAGAAAGGTGGTCAAAAGGTACAAACTTTCTGTAGCAGGGAATACCTTGTTAATGATACTTAGGATAATTTGTAATAGCTTTTGCATTTTTATAACATAACTCACTTCATACCACTCTTGTAGTTGATTATCAACTCTTAAAAACTTCTTTGCCTCATGTTGAGGATGAGACTTTAATTTCTTCCATTTGGCAGTATACATCTACAAAAATAAATAACAAATTAAAAAAAAAAGACCCAGTAACTATACCAAACAGAATTATGCACTTATTTTGAAAAGCAAATACTATAAATCTTTGATATTTTAAAATTTAGTTCTTTAATGTGATGTTTTCCACATCAGACACAAAATTTTTTTTCAGCCCCACACCAAATATTTTACAAAACACAATTTAAGCATATGTTCACTTAGACTACTTGTAAGTTAACCTAACACTGAAATTTATTAAAAAAGGTTACCTTTATTGCTTATTAAAACTTTATCGTGCTGGACAGAGCCTTAAAAGAGTACGGCCAATCCAACAAGGCTAAAATCTCTAACAGTATATTCTCATTTTAAATCAAACATCAATCAAGGAAGTGTTTTATTTAGAGCAGTTGGTTTAAACCAATGTAAAACTGACTCAAGACAGATTACTTCCCAACTAGTAATATTTAGAGCTCAAGTGATTTATTATTGATTTTCTGGAAAATTTAATAATATGAAGTAGGTAAGCATTTTGATCATGACTCAGCAATCAACAAAGGAACTTTTTTAGAATAAAGGAAGGTGAAGAGAAGGGAAAACCTGGCATAGGTTTTTATTCTTTAAGAGCACATGATTAGTTTACTTTCTTTC
>NW_006787203.1:611648-614412 GCF_000442215.2 Lipotes vexillifer
CTTTCCCTAAAAATGAATGAGCTGTCCTTCAATTTAAGCACATATGAATTATGATCAGACTTACCTGTCAATCTCTATTTCAGTATAAATTTCCTAGTCTAGAATTATTCCTAGAAATCTTCCAACTTTGAAACATTATGTTTAGCATGTATCACATTTATTTAGAAAACTTTCTTCTATTTTTGAGATGTTAGCCTTTAAATTTCTACCCATGACAAACCCCTACTCTGAATAATCTAATAACTCCTCAGCTTTTCTGTACTATTGTGACTTCCATGTAGTCTTCTATTATGTTAAAGTAAAATCAGAATCTCTGCTTTGGCAGGCTTTTTTTCCCCCTCCTCTGGCACTGTTTCTCCAATATAGCCAATTTTAAGAAGAAAATAATACAGCCATAAGATTAAAGAAAAGTCACTAAAATTTTTATTGTAGTAACAGAACCAAAATGCATACATATTCAAATGCAGACTATTGTCCATCCTGGATGACTTATATGACCTATTATCTGAACTGATTTGTCGGTTAAAGGTAGGTAATGATGATCAGACTCCTCTTATTAATGACTGGGTTGTAAGGAGGTTATCTAAAAAATTAATTTTAAAAGGAGAAACCAAGGTAAGTTAACTGGTACAGATTGAAACTGCGATAGTTCAAGTTTAAAGAATAAAAAACATTGAGATGAATTACTTATGTGATTATGTAGAAGAGATCTACTATATAAGAAAATGACTTTTTATTTTGGTGGAGGAAAAGGTAGATAAGTACCTAAACACCTAGACCATGTTTGAGTCATCGCTGTATAGTATTTCCACAGTGCCTCATTCTTAGTAGGGGCTTAATAAAATTAGTAGATCAAATGAATTAATGGCTGTGGTCTGCTAGCCTCTTGTTCTGGGCTCGGCCTGGTTTCTCAGAAAGCTTCCTGATTGCAGAAGATTGGGACTACCGTGTCCTCCATTGTGGTGACTGCTGGGAAAGCTGAAGCTTCTGTGACTACTACAGTAAGGAAAGGTTCCTGAATACCCAGAAGACTGCCACAAACTTGAAACACTTACCTCAGTTATCTCATCTACACATCCAGAATAATAATACCTTCCTCGTCTGGGCATTTTGAAGATTAAATGGCATGCCCTTAGCACAGTACCAGGAAGACAGGTGATTAAAAAAAGTTAATTTCTTTACCCAAATTATATCTTTATAGTCCGTGTGAATACTTGCCCTTCCACACACATAGACTAAGTATTAAGTATTATTCAAGTCTAAGAAAATTTCGTTTTTCCTAAAGTTCTATTGCTAAAAACATGTATAGAAAGAAGAATAAAGAAAAGAAAAAAACTGTACCGTATGCTGGTGTTTGGAATGGCAATCATACTGTGATGAAGTTTAAATAAAAATTGTCATTAGGTTGTTTTGTGATTTGGATACTTTACCAAGCCTCAGATATCTAGTTCAAGATTTTCTACTTAATTAGCTTTCACAGCTACCCATAAAATATATTCATTCTGTAACATAGTATAAAAGCAAACTGTTTAACACAGTACAAGTTAAAGTGAAAATCCAATTTAATTAAAAACTAGACTGCCTAAAAATTAACATTAATTTTATTTATTATTAAAGCTTTTCTGTTATGAAAAGCTAACACAGTAAAGGTCAGAAAAATTCACTGACTTTTGTGTGTTTAAATTTACTATTTACTAACAAAAATATTGTTTTAAACTTCAACATGAGGAACTTAGAGAGCATATCCTTATCTAACCACAAACCCAGCAGATACTTATATTTACAAAGTTAGCATGAGGCAATTCCCTGGTGGTCCAGTGGTTAGGACTCTGCGCTTTCACTGCTGAGGATGCGGGTTCAATCCCTGATTGGGGAACTAAGATCCTGCAAGCTGCGCGGTGTGGCCAAAAAAAAAAAAAAAAAAAAAAAAAAAGAGTTACTATGAAAGTTTATGTTGGACTATTTTAAATGAAACGCAGTTTTTTCTATTAGGTAAAATATTTATTTACCTGTATTGCCTCTTAAGTGCAACTTTAATTTTAAAAATAAGACAACAGTAAGTAAAAACCGCTGGTTTACTCTTTTATTGTATGAATTAAAAGTTACTTCCTTGAGACGGCACATTGGCAGGTTTGGTGCTTCCTGACACTGTGAATATTTAAAAACAAATTATTTCTGAAAGTTTTATCATACAGAAAGAAACAGGAAGAATAACGGTTTTTCTACAGTTGAAATGGTAATTTTTCAAAAAAGGTTGAGAGGAAAATATTGAAACCATTCTTGATAAAGCAATGAGGCAGTTTCAAATTAAAATTACAAATTTAAATGAAGTAATTTTATAAAATATTGAAAACTAGCTAAAATTACATGCATAGGTATTTAATCAATAGTAAGAGAGGAACAGCACTGGAACTTAAATATGATAGGATTTATCAACAACAAATAAACATTTTTAGTGCAAATAGTGCAGAAAATTTCTCAAAGCAAAGATCATAGCAATCATCCTAATCTGTACAAAATCAGTCTCAGTTCTGTATACAATCTATATAATGTATCTATGAATTCAGCCACTGTAATGAAATGCTAATTTGCAAATCATAAATATAAATGTGCTTAGTTTTGTGTCCTATTCCTCTCTTGGCAGCTCATGTTTTCAGGAAAATCTGTAAAGAAAAGAAAATCAAAACCTAAGATTTAATTTAAGATAATAAATTAAGATTTACCTATAAGAAGATTATCTGACTATGAGGGAAAAGAGGTAGGG
>NW_006787203.1:614422-614811 GCF_000442215.2 Lipotes vexillifer
AGGGAAAGGATTCTAGCTTACTCATGTCAGTAAGCAATTACTCAGTGCCCACTTCTCAACCTTGAGAAATGCATAGCTGATATTAAAAATCAACCCTTACCCTTAGGGATTAACAGTCTGATTTGTAAAATAAAACAATTCAATGTTGCTACTAATGTTAAGGACAACTAGATTGAGAAAAGGGGCAGATGAGTTTAAATGGGGGTTGAGAAATGCCTGTCACTTCCCTCCCTGTAGCCTGATCCCTTTTAAGGGAACCTCCCATGCTCCCTTCTCAAAGTCTACTCCTTTAGCCCAGCAGAGCGGGCAGATGAACACAGGACACCAATCTCTAGGTCAAACTGCTGAGGTTAGGATGGACACTTTCTACGCAGGGCCAGTCTCTTTCC
>NW_006787203.1:614821-640638 GCF_000442215.2 Lipotes vexillifer
TGAGACCCTTGTCAGTCTCCACTGGCTGTTTGGACTGTCATGATATGATCAAGCCTGTGGGTAGCAAAGAAAGCTCTCTGAAGAGCAAGTGAGAAAGCACATGGGAGTGAGAAACAGAAAAGAAGAGAGATGCAGAAATGAAAAACAAGCAGTCGTGGGAAGGGTCTAAGAGGAGCTGCTTTGGTTACTGACGGCCTCATGTGTTTTCACTCCCAGGTGACTGAGGTGTACTTTTCGGCATTTTGGCTCTGTTTCCCTGCGTTATCCAGTAACACAAGCTTTTAAAGTTGTTGAGGTGGGAGCTAGTCTTTGCCACCAGGTCATTCCTAAAACAAGATAGATGGAGAGGAAAACAGAAGAGTGTCCTGAGATCAGGTGAGAGCATGAACAAAGATATGGTGGTAGAAAAAACAACATGACATGAGAGAACATAAGGGGAAAATGGAAAATTAAAATGGATGATCTAAAATATAAGCCAGAGAGAAATTTGGGATTTCTCATCCCTAGGGGTTCATTGCAGGTCCTGGAGCAGAGAAATGTTATCACAGAGTGGTATTTTAGGAAGATCATTCTGTCAGTGCTGAGCAGGAAGGAGAAACCCTAAAGTCAGAGGACTGGTCAGAAAGTTATTGGAATAATCCTGATGTGAGATGGAAAAGAGACAGAGCAGAAATTCATTTTAAAGGAAGAAATGACAAAAGAGACTACTGAGAAATATGTCAACTAATATGGTATACTCCCCACACCAGCTGAGAGAAAGGAACTAATTACAGCTTAAACTCTACATAAGTAGCTATCAAATACTGAAAAAAAATTCATTTAAGCCAATATCATACTGAGAAAATATGCAAACAATTTCTACTGGTTATATGCTTAGGTATAAAACATTATGCTTAATATAAAAGTATTCTACATGTTATATAGCACAATAGCTATAACGACAGTATTATGCTTAAAGCTGGCTGAACAAACACTAGTAAGAACACTTCATTAAAAATAGCCATGCAATAGCCTGAAGACTCAAACCTTCTAGAATACAATTTACCTATAGTGGAGCATGAAATTGGCTGTGCATTGCTATCACTTGTTGAAGCTTCTCTTCCTTGGCTCTTCTACAGTGGCAAATCTAGAAGACAAATTATTTAAAATACCAGTCACTTCTCCAGTAATCTTCCTACTACTAGCTAAATTTGACAGAATTCTAAGTAAGAATCTTTTAACTTGTTGACATTATTTAAACTGTGGATGTCTGAGGTAGAGCAGAATTTAAGAATCAAAAAGAAAAAAATTTAAATTTTGTTTGGAAGATAATCTTCGTCAACTTCCAGAATGTAAAACACACTCTGATCCTTTATACCAGTTCTCTGATTATATAATTTCAAATATCTGTGTTTTAAAAATATGAAAATAAATCCTACTGTTGTTACCCAGGAAGCTTAACAAATAAAAACTTCAGGGCTTCCCTGGTGGCACTGTGGTTAAGAATCCGCCTGCCAATGCAGGGGACACGGGTTTGAGCCCTGGTCTGGGAAGATCCCACATGCCGCGGAGCTACTAAGCCCGTGAACCACAACTACTGAGCCTGAGCTCTAGAGCCCATGACCCACAACTACTGAAGCTTGCGTGCCTAGAGCCCGTGCTCCACAACAAAGAGTAGCCCCACTCGCCACAACTAGAGAAAGTCACCGCACAACAACGAAGACCCAATGCAGCTAAAAATAAATCAATTAAAACAAAAACAAAAAAAACTTCAAGATACAGTTATACAGTACCGAAGAAAAATGGACCCCAAACTGACGCTTCACTAATGCTATAACCATAGTCATTAATATCCCTGTACTTCAAATTTTCTCATGGAAAATGGGGATAATAAAATCTGCCACACTTTCCTTAACAGCTCATATATATATATATGGCACACCTGTTTTATAACGTTTATTAACAAAAGGTTATTTTTAAACTGTGATGTTTCAGAGAAATTAGGTAAATATTTAGGACTCTATCAAAGGACAAGATACTGCTAAGCAGACTTAAAATTTTTTTCTTTAAATATAATGGGGGGCTTCCCTGGTGGCACAGTGGTTGAGTCTGCCTGCTGATGCAGGGGACACGGGTTCGTGCCCCAGTCTGGGAAGATCCCACATGCCGCGGAGTGGCTGGGTCCGTGAGCCATGGCCGCTGAGCCTGCGCGTCCGGAGCCTGTGCTCCGCAACGGGAGAGGCCACAACAGTGAGAGGCCCGCGTACCGCCAAAAAAAAACAAAAACAAAAACATTATATATATATATATATATATAAAATGGAAATACTAGAACAGAAATTATCCCCAGAATGTTTTCAGTAATATTAAAAACAAAAAAAATTTTTAAATCTGTATAGGGAATTCCCTGGTGGTGCAGCTGTTAGGACTCGGCACTTTCACAGTAGTGGCCTGGGTTCATACCCCGGTCAGTGAACTAAGATCCTGCAAGCCGTGCGGCACAGCCAAACAAACAAACAAACAAAAACACTATATAGGTTATTCTCTTTTTAAACAACTTGTGAAACAGGTTATTCAGGAGTATATTACAACTATTAAGACTAGACTTAAGCTAATTTACTAGCTTTACTACAGAACGATACAGATACTATCATTTCTGAAACAGAACCATTATGTGATTTACCTGCTTGTGTACGCACAACAAGCAGGTTTAAAGTGATAGCAGGATGTTGCTATCATTCTCAATAGAGGCTCTTCAGTTTCCTCTCACAGCACTCAAAACGCCAGCTCAGTAATGTGCTAAGGTTTTTTTTACTCATGAATATACATAAGTTATCTGATATTATGCTGTCACTTGTCCTCAACTGAAGAGTATTACATACTGTTCTCTTTTCCATGAAGCTACTGAGAAAATCATCTATATCAGTTTTTCCCTCCAAGAAATCTTCTGCAATATTATCAGAGTCTTCCTCAGCTTCATGTGCAGCTACTTTCAATCTTGCCTGTAGGGCACTCGCACTACAGCTCTGAAAAAGAAAATCAAGTATATTAGTTTCTAATGCTCAGAAAAACTCCTTAGAGGGAAGGAAAATGGAGTAGAGGTAGAGGTAGGGAGAAGCAATTCATTATGTGCCTTACAAAGCTTCTTTCTGAGGAAATCTGGTCCCATTTAAGTCCTCACCTTTTGGATATGAGATGGCTACCTAACACAATAGAAACCAATGCACTGCCTGCAAGCTGTTGAGTGAGAGAAACTGGGCAGATCACTGTCCTCTCTTGGGAATTTAGGAATCAGATCATTGTGGTAGGCACCCTCTAAGATGATCCCCAATGATCCTCCTCTCCTGATATTCCTGCTCTTGTATAATCCCCTCCCCTTGAGTATGGTCTGGACCTAGTGACTTGCTTCTAATGAACAGAATATGGCAAAGGTGATGGAATTAAATTTAACCAAAGTGGTGGAGGACACTGAAAACTACAAAACATTGCTGAAAGAAATTAAAGAAGACATAAATAAGTAGAAAGACACCCTGTGTTCATGGATCAGAAGACTTAATACTGTTAAGACAATACTATCCAAAGTGATCTCCAGAGTCTATGTAATTCCTATCAAAATGTCAACAGCATGTTTTGCAGAAATAGAAAAATCCACCCTAAAATTCATAGAGAATCTCAAGATACCCCCAAATAGTCAAAACGATCTTGAAAGAGAAGAACAAAGTTGGAGGATTCATACTTCCTGATTTCAAAACTTACTATAAAGCTACAGTAATCAAAACAGTATGGTACTGGCAATCAGAAGAGACATATAGATCAATGAAATAACAAACACTCATACATATGGCCAAATATTTTCAAAAGTGTGCCGAGACCATTCAATCGGGAAAGGACCGTCTTGGACAACTATTGCTAGGAAAACTGGATATCCATGTTCAGAATTAAGTTGCACCCTTACCTTACCTCATACACAAAATTTAACTCAAAATGGATTAAAGATCTAAATGGAGGAACTAAAACTGTTTTTTTTTTTTTTTTTTGTGGTATGTGGGCCTCTCACTGTTGTGGCCTCTCCCGTTGCGGAGCACAGGCTCCGGACACACAGGCTCAGTGGCCATGGCTCATGGGCCCAGCCGCTCCGCAGTATGTGGGATCTTCCCGGACCGGGGCACGAACCCGTGTGCCCTGCATCGGCAGGCGGACTCTCAACCACTGCGCCACCAGGGAAGCCCTAAAACTGTTTTTATTAATAGTCATCCTAGTGGGTGTGAGATGGTATCTCATTGTGATACATCACATACAGGGATATATAGAAATACACCATTTTTAATCACCTTTACCTACACTGGTTACCTATCTTTACAAGTCTCACTCACACAATGTAATTTTGCTTATTAGTGTAAGGTTAAGCATCTTTTCAAATGTTTCCATTTACTTACTCATTAAATATTTATTGAGTACGTACCATGTGCCAAGCACTGGACCAAGGTATTGGGTATACAGGGGGAAAAAAACAGGACAGGTTCCTGCACTAATGGCACCAACAGTCTAGTGAAGTGGTTTCCATACTTTAGAGTATAGAAGAGTCATCATCTTCAGAGGTTCTGAGTGAGAACATCTATAGAGACAATCCTAGGAATCAAGGATTTTTTAAAACATTTCAAGAAGTCGGAATAATTGCTATATCAGAATGTTTATTGGACCTTCATATTTCTCCTTTTGTGAGTTTCCTGTTCTTCCCTTTGCCTGTATGTAAGGTTTCTTTATGGACCATTGGCATTAATATTTGTTATATCTGCTACAGATATTTGCCCCCTTTACTTCACTTTTGATTTTATGATCTTCAATGTACACAAAGTTTAAATTTATATATAGCTTAAATCATCAGTTTTTTATTTTATGCTTCTGCCTATTGTCATAATGCTTAGAATTTTCCCATCATAATCCTAAAAAAAAAACTCTAGCAGATAGTTGTCTCTCATAATTTTATGGTTTCCACCTAAATACTTACTCTATCTAGAGTATCTTTCTGTGTATGCTATGATATAGGGATCTAACTTTTTTCTAAATGGACTGCCTTTATTAAATTCTCATTTTTTTCTAACCAATTACTCATATATATGTCTGTTTCTGAACTGCAGAATCTGTTCCATAGAACTATTTTTTGCTTTCTACAAGGCTACTCTACTGTTTTAAATAGTTTTTATAGTGTATGTTGATATTGGGAAAGGGTTTCTTTTTGCTCAAGCTCTTCTTGACTAGTTTAACCTGTTTAGTTTTTCAGAAGAACTTTAGAATAAATCTGTTTAAATTAAAAAAAAATACTCTTGGGATTTTGATTGGAAGTATAGAAGATTTTTAAGTTATTTTGGGAAGAATGAAATCTTTATAATACTGTATCTTTCGGTCCATGAATATTCTGTCACTCTATTTCTTCAAGTCTTCTTTTGTGTCATTCAGTAAAGTTTCCTAACTTACTTCATTGGGTTCAGTTCTAAATTTTTTACAGTTTTGTTTATATTGTAAATGAGTTTTTTTTCTTCTACTTCATTTTGCACTGGTAGTTGTGAGGTATCTAGAAGAAAACCTTCTCAATTTGCTAGGATTTTTACTTGTTTGGTTTTGGTTAACAACCGTTTCATCTTTTCTTTTACATTATACCTCTTTTCCTTTTCTTGTCTTCTTACAGTGGCCAGAACCTCCCAAGCAATGTGAAATAGCAGTGATATTGATACTGGGGCATCACTGTCTCATTCCTAACATTAAAGGGATCCTGGAAATGTTGAGTCATTAGGTATGATGTTTGCTGTTGGCTTCCTTATTAAATTAAGGAATTAATTTTATCTTAGTTTACTAAGAGTTTGTCTAAGGAATGATGCTGATTATTGTGAACAGCTTCTTCAGCATCTACTAAGCTTTAATAAGCATCTAAAGGTATTTTAGTTGACTCTGTCAGATTTTCCAGTTAAGTGAGGAAGGACTGCTTACATGTGACTCCTGACTGATACTTTCTATTTACATGACCTCAGGGATGTTATTTAATATCCATGTGCCTCAGTTTCCTCATCTGCAAAATGGATAAACAGTAACAACATCTACCTCATAGGGTTTTGGGTGGAATAATGGGCAATATATGTAAATAGCTTAGTGCAATGCAAAAGATACAACAATTGTACAATGTCAGCTACTATTATTTTATTCTAAAGAATGATCATCTGAAATCTATTATAAATTTATATTCTCCTTTACCATCATTTTTTTTGCTGTTGTTTTATTTCTATTTTATGTTTTACTAAATTGGCTTTACCTTCTAGAATTCCTGATTTTAAAGGAAATAGAATATTATGATTGGGTTACTGACATTTATTTTAATTTTTTAAATGATTTTTGCCCTTTTTATTTTTAAAGATTTGGTTTTTTAGGAACATGGGTTGAATTTTATAAAGTTTTTGATTTTTCACATATTTCTAGCATAAAATCGATTATTTGTGGTGAATTATACTTTATACTTTTTATATATTATATTTTTCAATTTGCTAACTTTTCATTTAAGATACTTGTATATAGGCTTACGAGTAGTCTAAAATTAAAATTTTTGTTGGTAGCTTTTATTAGAAGAGTTAAACTGCCTTTATAATAACTCTCCCAGAAGAGCTCTTTATGGGGCTTTTTATATTTTTCTATTTTGGAACCAAATGCTCTTGCATGAGCACAACTGATTTACAATGGCTTATAAATGACAGCTGTTTATTTGCGTAACTTAGAGCTGTTTATCATGACTTACAAACAGATAAGATAAACTCAGATACCTAATAAATGCTTTCTGGTAATAATTTAAGAATGTGGCACATGCACATTAAGATTAAAAATTCTTACGGTAAAAGAAAAGAGCTAAACAATCTTACCTCGCTAAGTTCATGCTGCCTTTGCATCTTCTTTTCAAAAGTTGATTTCATTTGTGTAAGTAATTCATACTAAAAGAGAAAATTAAAATGCTATTTAATTCTAGTTTTAAATTGTATGGATTTCTTAAAAAATGATAACTAACTCACCTTATCTAAAACAGTTTGCCTTTTGGCTTCCAAGCTGGGCTCCAAAAGGAGATTTTTTCCTGTAAGATAAATTTTTAGTTTATTGCTAGGTAAAGATCACATTTTTCTTAGGAAATTTAATAAGTAAGGAAAGACATACTTGCTAGATCCTCAATACTTTTCATTAAGTCATCCTTGTCAGTAATAATTTGTTTTAGTTGAGGCAAAGTCAGAAACTGTTCTAGTAATACCTCCTCTTGGTCATTCATATCTGTAAGTTGTGATACACTAGAAACACAACAGAAAAAAATGTTAATGAATATCAGTCATCTAGTTTTTTTCCATAATAAATATTCACCATTTTCAGTTTTATTCAGCTGAGTTCTAAATAATTTTTGACATATATATTTTTATATAGACACAGAAGAAGGCAAATTATAACCTTAAAAGCAAATAAAACATCAATCACAATAGAACAAAAGGTACTCTAAATACAGTACAGTGTCAAGTCACTACAGGACTATGAAGATGAGGGTTTATGAACAGCCCTAATAACCTACCAATTTTAACCTCTGAGCCTATTTACCTAATAGGTATGTGGCTGTCACAATAAATGATACATGTATATGTGTCTGTGTACATATAGTCATAAAAATGTTTTTAAAAAGCAATCGTGGAAGGCCAATCCCAGAACAAAAATCATATCCAGAAGAGTGAAAGAGGGAACTGGATGGGTGGGATGGGGAGGGAGGGAAACCTTTCTGAACCTATCTTTCAGTTTTGACTACATATAGATCCATATAAATGCATTATATAATTAAAAAACAAAATTAAAAAAGAAAAAGCAGTCTCTAAAATTCAAAGCAAATGGAAATAAATGAACCTGGTTCTTTTTCCTAAGTTATATAATCATCCAGAGAAATTTTACTGAAGACTTTAAAAAATAGTATTTGGCTGTACATCTCTGGTGTGCTATATCCTAAAGACAAAAGAAGGGTAAAAAACAAAAAAAATAAACAAAAATTTATCCTGCTTTCAATAATCACTACTGATATTGTTATTTTTTTTTTATTTTATTTTTTTTTTTGCGGTACGCGGGCCTCATCATTGTTGTGGCTTCTCCCGTTGCGGAGCACAGGCTCCGGATGTGCAGGCTCAGCGGCCATGGCTCACGGGCCCAGCTGCTCCGCGGCATGTGGGATCTTCCCGGACCGGGGGCACGAACCCGTGTCTCCTGCATCGGCAGGCGGACTCTCAACCACTGCGCCACCAGGGAAGCCCGATATTGTTATTTTATTAGTATTGTTATTTTGAAAAAGAACAAGTGCCTTTCAGAGAAATGGCTGGCTTCAGGTCAGGGAAAAAAAATGTTCATGTTGAGCCCATGACATCTTTGTTTTGCCAGAGTTTCCTATTGACTAAAGATAGAACTGTTTAAGCAGCAAAAAGAATAATGTTTGAATGGACTGAAACACAAATTTCTTTTTTAATTTATGAGTTTATAATAACTCAAAAACAACTATAAAAAAACAAAAAAAACTCGCCTATCCGAACTTTTGCAGCTAGCTTATGCATCAACTCATTATTCTCAAAATCAATAAATTAAGAGGAAAAAAATCAAGCATATATCTTGTCTTTCTGTATGAAGTATATTTCAATATAACTAAACTTTCCTTTTCTATGAAGGAAAGTCTTCATAGACTTCTGGCTAATTCTGGCAGTAGGAAATCACATTTGCAATCCTTAATGAAATAATGCACAGTCAGTGATTTCAAGTGTTTCAACCTGTTTCAATCCTAATGTCACTAAAAATAAGGCAACCAGACATCATTGCTGCCGTATGTGATGTAATAGGAAATATGCACTAACTATGATGTAAATATTCTTGCCAAAAGAATTAAACCTAAATTTTTTCCCCCAGCTTTCTTGAGACATTGTGTAAGTTTAAGGTGTACAATGTAATGATTTGATAAAAAAATTGAACCTACATCTAATCAAAACTCTGTATCTAGCCACCAGTAGAAGGAAATCTGAGAAAGAGAGGAACACCCTCAATGGAACCACAAGGATGCAATCAGGCAACAACAGGGTATGGGAAATTCTATAAGACAAATAACCAGTTTCTTACATAAATATTTAATAATATGTGTATAATTTACTCTATATGTGTTTATATGTGTATGTATATATATTTGTATGTATATGTATGCATGCATATGTGTGTATATATATATGCTTGTGTGTATATGTACATACATATTAATAAACGTGGGAGAAATGGTTCATGATTAAAAGAACTATAAAAGATAACAGTATTCAAATTCAATAGGTAGATATTATTTTGAATGCTGATTCAAATAAACTACCAACCAAAAGATTTAATTATTAAGACCCTGGGGAAATAAGATAATATCAAAGAATTAAAGAATGAGCATTCATATTGTGAGGTATGATGATGATGTGGATTGGGATTATGGCAAAGAAAAAGTCTTTACCTGGTGGAGAAATTTAGTGAAGAACTTATAGGTAAAAATAACAGAATATTTGGGATTTGGTTTAAAATAATCCTGACCTATACCCATACTTCCTGAAAAAAGCTGGAAGATGGCAAAGAGGTTCACCTTTTTGTATTTTTGACGTTTTCATAACAATGTTTTTGAAGGGAAGGAAGAAAGGAAAGGAGGAGGAGAATGCTCTATAACACGGCAACAATAACAGCCCCTACTTCACGGGTTGCTGCAAGCATTACTCCGTGTATGACTGCTTTAACGTGTACGTGCTGCGTGTAAACTTCATTAATTATTAGCAGAGAATAACACATCACCACTTCCTACAAGTGACTGTAAAATACTGGATCAAATAAAGCTAAATCTTTTTTAACTGTAGGATTTCTCACAGACCAGTAACTCAATAAATATAACCTACAAGACATACGACTGATTCATAGAACTTTCCCACTAAGACAACCACAATATAGGAAGAGTGATGACTTACAAGTTTTTTTTAACTTAATATGGATATGAAAATGATGATGCGGTTTCTATTTACAAATTAAATAGACAACAAACACCAATGTTACTCTCCTAGTTTTTTTACCTTAGTTCTGAGAGTTCTGGAAATACATCAGGGATATCAGGCATCTTGTAACCAAAACCATTTTGGCTTATCTAAAGAGAGTGTGAAATGGTGTTAAATTTCAGCCATCTTTTTGACTGCTCCTATTTGGTTATAAAAGTAATTTTTAATGTACTGCGTCCCATAACTGTTTTCATTATCACACTTAATCTTTGCACTTCACATTGTCCTTACCCTACCCTTCTTTCTTCACAGTTTTTTCAGTGTATCTTTATACATATAGGGTTACTTTTTTTTTTTTTAATGGGGATCATGTGAGTACCTGTGTTTAGCCCTTGGACAAGTATACTGTTGTAAAATAAATCTCCTAAGTGTATCTGTGACATATGTGGAGAATTATCTGTGGGTTTCATTGATGTATATGTTTGTCTCAAAGTGAAAGGCATTAAGTATAGAAAAATTAGTAAGTTGGCAAAAATCTGAATAGTTACCTAAGTTCCATGAGAGAGTAGGGTAGATAAGGAATAGAGTATACATTGTTTGAATATAGATGACATTTTAAAATCAAGGACCCATGAAAAGTTCTCTTGTAATTTTTTTATACTAATTATAATTTGTTCATAATATTCATTAATACAATGATGAAAGGTCTTGGAAAAATGAAGTCCACTTGGGTCTATATTCTAATGGGTCTATATTCTAAATTATTACAAACACTAAAGTTAGTAAAGCTGATTATGATAATTTTTTAATATTTGAGTATTACTATGGGTGATATTCACTAAGGGTTAAAAATGAAGGTTTTAAAATCCCTTTAATATGTTTAATGCAGTCTCTCCCTCAGTAACATCCCACATGGCAGCAGATACCAGTTTAACTTAAGAACACACAATTTTTTACACCAATGAGACACTGGATTAAAAGTCCTCAGTATGCTACAGCAGACCCTCCATAATCTGAGACATGCTTCTCCTATACGATCCTTCTCATATCTTTGCCTGTGTCCTATATGACAACCAGAGGGCCCTATAACAGGCAGCTTCACAAATATGCCATCTGGTTTATGCTCCCAAATCTTTGTCAATGCTGTTGCCTCTTCACAGAATTGCCTTATGTGACCCCGTATCATCCTGGCAAATTCATTACCATCTATCAAAATTTGGCCCCAAGTGTGAATCCATTCATTCATCTGCCTCATTTTGAATGAGCACCTACTATATGCATCAGGCATGCTTTGAGGCACCAAGGATAAAGTGGTTTAAGAAAAAGAATTGCATCTTTTATAAAGTTATCTTATCTAAAGTTATAAAGTTATCTATGATGGTCCCTGGGAGTGCTGACTATTCCCTTAACTGTGTCTTTGCCATAGCTCTAGACTCTCTCTTCTACTTACAATTATTTAATTATTTGCTGGTTACCTCTTTGAAATTGTTACTTAGGTTGAAAATGTGATTTAATCTTTTTATCTTTTGTGCCACGGTGGCTGGCACACTGGAGGGATATAATGTTTGTTGACTGAATATTTTAAGGGTACAAACTACAGATATCTGATACCAACCGGTGCTGAAGTGTCTGTTGTGGGAACAGGCAGTGGCAGATTTGAAAGGACACCAAATGAAGGAGCAGCAGGTTTGGCTGCTGTATGACTTGTCGCTGAAGAAGAAACAGTGTCAGCAACAGATAAAGAACTGACAGTCCTGGTAGCTTCTTGTGGGGGATATGGAGGAAGAAATGGAAAACCCGGAGAAGCACAAGGAGGCGTCCCACCCGCTTTACTGTACAGGCTAAAGAGAAAGAGACGAAAAACATGAGGTTAGATTTTAGGGGTAAGTTTGTAAAAGTATTCCTAAATTGTTCTAAATAACAGTGGTTATGCAGTACAGATGGCAGGTGCCATTAGTTATTATAATTATATAAGTGAATCAGATATCATATAAATTGATAAAATATGAACATCCCTCAAGAGAAAATTTTCATTTCTTTCCATGAAAAAGAAAAATGTTTTAGAAAATATACAATTCAACTGGTCACACTGGAAGTGAACAGAATGCTCAAAACTCAAATATGGCCTTTCTGTTGGCATCAATGAGTATCTTCATAGAAGAAATGGAGAACATTTAAGTCCAGGAAATGTATTCAAGTGTAGCTTGAATAAATTCGTAGCTTTCATTATATTTGGCAAAATCTGACTGCAAGTCAAGAATGCTTTTCTGGAAAATTTCAAAGAAAAATTAAATATATAGATGAGCTGCTAAAAATGTTAAAACATAAAAAAGATGCAAATACAAACGATATATATATATATTAGAAAAAGTGGCACAGCAGTATGTACTCAAGATATAATCAGAAAATTATTTTTGCAAGGTAATAAATATTGGGTTCTGGATCAAGATGGTGACATAGGAAGATCCTGAATTCACCTTCTCCCACAGAAATACTGAATCAACAGCTACATAGGGAACAATTTCCTCTGAAAAAAACCCTAAAAACTAGCTGAGCAGCTCCTACACATTGAGCAAACAAGAAGAAAATGACATCTAAGCTGGTAGGAGAAGCTGAGACACAATCTCACCATAAACCCCACCCTCAGCAGGACAACCGACAAGCTGGAGAAAACTCAAAACCCAGAGCTTTTCCCTGGGGAGTTAAGGGTTGAGTTTGAACCTGAGAGACAAGCCCCCAAAACATCTAGCTCTGAAGACCAAAAGAGCTCATGTCCCCGAGACGCGAACTAAGAAAAATTCTTACAGGGCTCGTACTCTTGGACTCCCCTGCCTCAGGGCCAAATGCAGAAGAGGACCTGACTTAATGTGAAAGAGGCTCATTTGCCAATCTTAAAGCATCAGCTCCAGGCAGCAGGCATCTAACTTAACACACATCTAGGGGTCCGCTGGGATACTTTCTGGGGATGGTGGCTGGTGGGTGACATCTTGTTTCCCATCTGCTGTGCTCCAGAGACCCAATATCACCCAGAGGGAGTTCCTATATGCATCTGGTGCTCTGGTTTCTGCAGCTACTGCCCAGGGAATATCCCTTGATTGCTTGACTGGATGCCAGGCAGGCTAATATTCCTGGGTCCCTCAGGATTGTAACAATCAGAGAGAAGATTCTTGGTAGACTATGACCCCCCAGGACACTGCATAGACAGCAGACAGAAGCAACCCCCAGTCTTTCTGTGAAAGAGGCCTATGTGCTTGTCCAGAGGCTTTGACATCGAGTCACCCACGGAGATGCTCTCAGGGAATGGAGGCCAGTGGACGCCATCTCCGCACTCTCCCTCTGCCTTACTCCAGCTCACCAGTATCTTAGAGAAAGGAGCTTATACCCTTGTTTTTGCAGTGGCAACCAGAGGACACCACAACATTGTCTGAATCTGACAGCCAGCAGGGCTCACACTCACAGAAATGGAGAACAAGTTCTTAATCAGCTACCCCCCTGCCCAGGGGAACAGCATGAGACAACAGGAGCTCAGTCTTTCTGCTGAAAGAGGCCTATTAGCTTATTATCATAGCGATAGCCTGAGGACTGAATGTAATCCTTCCATAGACTCCAGAGCTCGGGCTCTACTATCTTTGTGCTCTCCCTCTGCATGTTCCGGAACGCCAGCATGTCTTGCAGGGGAGATCTTACATGTGTTTGGTGTCCCAGTTTTGTATTTGGGGCTCTGGTTTTTGCGGCTGCCAACCAGGGAATGCCCCTTACTTACCTGGCTCTGGTGGCCAGGGGGGCTGACATTCCTGGGTCCCATGAGACTGTAACAGTTGTAGACAGTTCTTGGCAGGCTACCACACCAGGGCACTGCAGATAGCAGACTTAAACACACCCACAGTCTTAATGTGAAACAGGCCTATTTGCTTATCCTGAAGCTTCAGTCTGAGGGGGGGGGCTTCAGGCTTGGAATCCATGTATGTGAAGGCCTACGGTAGTGCCTTCAGGGAACAGAGGCCAATGGACACCATGTTTTCATTCTCATCACCTGGCTCAGGTGGCTAGCAGGACTTAATAAGCTCGTGGTCCCACAGAACTATATATATTTGCATACATTAAAGGCTGCCGCCTGAGGGTCTTGCTTCCAATCAGCCTAAATCTAGGTATGGATATCCTCCCCTGTGGGGCAATGACAGGTCTTGGCACACCCTTAATTCCTGGGAGCTATTAAAAAAATAATAGGTTGCTTGGAAAATCACAAAGGCTTGAGAGACAGTCAAGAGTCAGGGTAGGGTTGAATGATAAGGTTCATCTCCTAGTCCTGTCCTCAAAACTGGGAGAGGTAACTGTTTTATCTTACACAGAGTCAAGCAAAAAGAAGAAACAAAGAAATATGTTCCAAGTAAAAGTACAGGATAAAACCTCAGAAAAAAAAACTTAATGAAATGAAGATACATAATTTACCTGATAAAGAGTTCAGAGTAAAGGTCATAAAGATGCTACCCAAACACAGAAAGAACCTCAACAAAGAGAAAGAGAATACAAGAAAGAATCTAAGCCGGAGAATACAACAACTGAACTGAAAAATATACTAGAGGGATTCAATAGCAGACTGGATGAAGCAGAGTGAGAAATGGAATATTTCCTGCCATATCAGTAAACAAAGGATGTCACAGTCATCAGCCAGAAGAAATGATCAGTGAACTCAAGACAGGGCAGTGGAACTCACAAAATCAGAGCAGAGAAAAAAAAGGAAAAAAAGTGAAGATAGCTTAAGGGACTTATGGTTTGTATTATAGGGGTACCAGCAGGAAAAGAGACAGAGAAAGGGGCAGAAAACTTATCTGAAGAAATAATGGCTGAAAACTTCTCTAATCTAGGGAAGGAAACCGGCATCCAGATCCAGGAAAGCCAGGAAGTCCCAAACAAGATGAACCAAGACATATTTTTTTTTTTTTTTTGCGGTACGCGGACCTCTCACTGTTGTGGCCCCTCCCGTTGCGGAGCACAGGCTCTGGACACGCAGGCTCAGCAACCATGGCTCACGGGCCCAGCTGCTCCGCGGCATGTGGGATCTTCCCGGACCGGGGCACGAACCTGTGTCCTCTGCATCGGCGGGTGGACTCTTAACCACTGTGCCACCAGGGAAGCCCCAAGACACATTTTAATTAAAATGTCAAAAGTTAAAGACAAGGCAAGGATATTAAAAGCAGCAAGAGAAAAACAACTTGTTAGGTACAAGGGAACCCCCATAAAACTACCAGCAGATTTTTCAGCTGAAACTTTGCAGGCCAGAAGGCAGGGGAATGACATATTTAGAGCACCAAAAGAAAAACACTTTCAAGAATACTCTACATAGCAAAGTTCTCATTCAGAATTGAAGCAGAGGTAGAATTTTCCAGACAAGCAAAAGCTAAAGGAGTTATCACCACTAAACTGACCTTACAAGAAATGTTAAAGGGACTTCTTTATGCTGATATTACATGCAAATAGAAACCAAAAGAAAGCTGGGGTAGCTATACTTCTATCAGACAAAACAGACTTTAAAACAAAGACTGTAATAAGAGACAAAGAAGAGCGTTACATAATGGTAAAGGGATCAATCCAACAAGAGGATATAACAATTATAAATATTTATGCACCCAAGAGAGGAGCACCTAAATATATAAAGCAAATATAAACAGACCTAAAAGGATAAATAGAGAACAATAAAATAAGAATAGGGGACTTGGGACTTCCCTGGTGGTGCAGTGGTTAAGAATCTGCCTGCCAGTGCAGGGGACACGGGTTCGATCCCTGATCTGGGAAGATCTCACATGTCGCGGAGCAACGAAGCCTGTGCGCCACAACTACTGAGCCTGTGCTCTAGAGCCCACATGCCACAACTACCGAAGCCTGCGTGCCTAGAGCCCGTGCTCCGCAAGAGAAGCCACTGCAATGAGAAGCCCACACACTGCAACAAAGACCCAATGTGGCCAGAAAGAAATAAATACATACATTTATTTTTAAAAAAAATAGGGGACTTTAATACCTCACTTACAAAACTAAACAAATGGGACTACATCAAACTAAAAAGCTTCTGCACAGCAAAGGAAACCATCAACAAAATGAAAAGGTAACCTACGGAATGGGAGAAAATATTTGCAAACCATCTGTCTGACAAGGGATTAATATCCAAAATATATAAAGAACTCATACAACTCAACAGCAAAAAAACAAATAATCTGATTTAAAAATGGGAATCTGAATAGACATTTTTCCAAAGAAGACATACAGATGGCCAACAGGTACAAGAAAAGATGCTAATTCTTTGATAATTAGATTACTATCAAACTTGTTGGAATGACTATTATCAAAAAGATAAGAAATAACAAGCATTGGTGAGACTCTGGAGAAAAGTGCTGCTGGTGGAAATGTAAATTCGTAGAGCCACTATGGAAAACAGGATGGAGGCTCCTCAAAAGAGAACTACCATATGATCCAACAATTCCACTTCTGGGTATTTATGTGAAGAAAATGAAGACACTAACTCGAAAAGATGTCTGCTCCCCTATGTTCACTGCAGCATTATTTACAATAGACAAGAGATGGAAACAACCTAGTGTCCATCAGTAGATGATTAAAGAAAAGGTGGTGTATACATACACCAAAATATTATTCAGCCATAAAAACAAAGAAAATCTTGCCATTCAAAACAATATGGATGTACCCTGAGGGTATTATGCTATGTGAAATACGTCAGACAGAGAAAGGCAAATACCATATGCTCTCATTTATGTGTAGAATTTAAAAACGAAAAACAAAAACAAAAAACACTGAGCTCATAAATACAGAAAAGAGATTGGTGTTTGCCAGAGGCAGGTGATGGACAGCAGTAGGCAAAATGTGTGAACATGGTCAAAAGGTACAGACTTTCAGTTATAAAATAAATAAGTCATGGAGAGGTAATATACAGCATCATTATGGTTAATAATGCTATACTACATATTTGAAAGCTGCTAAGAGTAAATCTTAAACATTCTCATCACAAGAAAAAATTTTGTAACTATGTATGGCGATGGGTGTTAACTAGACTTATCGTGGTGATCATTTTGTAATATAAATTACTATTGAATCATTCTGTTGTACACGTTACATGTCAATTATACCTAAAAAAGATAATATTTTACATTTAATATATTTATTTCTTTTAGAGCAGTTCAAAGAGAATCACACTCTAAAATAATTAGTGTAATTTAGGCCGAAATGCAGATGAGAATTATCTAAATACCAATACTTAAATTAATATAAGTTTAAATGGGTCAGTCACTCTTGTATAAAAGATAAAAAGACTTTTTAAAAAAATAGAATACTAAATACTTTACTTTGTATTTGTGGTATAATAAGAAACATATTTTGTCTTTGACCAGGTTCTAGACAAAGTGCTCCTAAAATCCTGGTAAGTTCCTAAATGATAGGACCCTTTTTTGTTATTTGTAACATCTGAGTTTATGCTAATGAGGTGACTTAGGCTGAGTCTCTATATAGTCTGAGGGCAGGGTTGGTCACCAAAAAGACCAAGTGACAGAAAGTCGGAACTTTCAGCCCCACCCATCGATCTCAGGGAAGACGGGGGCTGCTGAATAAGCTCTAAAAAACCCTTGAACAATAAGATTTGACAAGCTTCTTGTTGATGAATGTATCCATATGGTAGGAGGGTGGTGCACCCCAGTTCATGGGGACAAAAGCTCCTGTGCTTGTGGCTCTCCTAGACCTTGCTCTGCCCTATGTACCTCTTCATCTGGCTATTCATCTGTATCCTTTATAATATCCTTTATAATCAACTAGTAAACGTAAGTAAATTTATTTTGGAGTTCCATGAGCCACTTAACAAATTACTCAAACCTGAGGTGGAGGTCATGGGAACCTGTGATTTATAGCACAGGTAACTATACATTTTCAATTGGTATGTGAAATGGAGCAGCCTGTGAGACTGAGCCCCTAATCTGTGGGATCTGATGCCATCTCCCGGTGGATAGCATCAGAATTAAGTTAAATTCATAGGAAAGTCGGTGTCTGGTGAGAACTGGAGAATTACTTGGTGGTGTTGGGGAAAAAAAAACGGGTATCAGAGTACTGAAATGTTCCATAATATATCAAGCTTAAACAATTTTTTTAAACGGGAGCACTCCCGTTTGTTTCATGACATAATTTAATGTCATATTTAATGACATAAGTTAACATAAATTGGAATTGTGTTGGAAGAAAACATTTGTCACAGATTTTGAAATTATAATACTAAAGCTAATATGGAAAAATAAATAAGAATATAGAGAAAAGTACCTGAAAAATGAGGGGAAAGAGAGATTAACCCTGCCATATAGCAAAACACATTAGAAAACCTTAATAATTTAAAAAAAAAACACAAAACTTTTTTATAGCATAACACTGGCAATGGATAGGTAGATCAATGGAACTGAATACAAAATCCAGAAAAATCCCAAAGATATATGGCAATTAAGATATAATAAAAAGAATCTCAAATTAGTAAAAAAAAAAAAAAAAAAAAGATCAGTCAATAAATAGCATTGGGACATCTGGAAAAAATTAAATTGGAGCCAAGCCCTCATATCTATAATAAAATAAAAACCAAATGTATCAAATTTAAAATGTTTTTTGGATTTTTTTTTAAATCTTAAAAGAACTGGAAGAAATCACTGGGAAATTAAAAACTTGGGGTGGTAAAGGACTGTCTGTGATCCCAAACTCAAAAGTCATAAGAGAAAATAATAATAAATCCCATGACATAAAAAACAAAACACAACAAAACAATAAAAAAAAACCCTCTACATGACAAAGCCCATTATAAATAAAGACAAATAACAAATTGGGGGAAAACATCAGAAACATGTCATAGGAAAATGGATAATTTCTCTAATATATAAAGAATTTCTCCAAATTAATAAAAGACTAACAACCCAATAGCAAAATGGAGAATAGGACAGAATACACAGGTTCAAGGAAAGGAAAAAAAAATCTTTAAATCATAGGAAAAAACTGTCAACTTCACTGTAAGATAAATACAAATAAAGTTATACTAACATATTTTCCGCTTATAAATTAGCAAAGATCCATTTTGATAATTTACTATGTCAGCAAAGGGAATAAGCATTGCGTACAGGAGTAGAAATTGGTACAACTTACTCTGTAGGGCAATCCTGCAGTATTAGTCAAAATTACAAACATGTATACCACTTTGAGACTGTATCTAACAAATAAACTTACACTTGGGTAAAATATTATTTTTAATGTTATTCACTGCATCACTGAGGGCAAAGAAGGATGGGCCTTTCAGGAAAGATTGGAAACAACAAAAATGTCCATTAATAGGAGTTTTGTTAAGTTATGCTATATCCATAAAACAAGTACTTTGTGGTCATAAAGAATGAGGAAGTGCTTTAGTAACCAACATGGAAAGCTCTCTGAACCATACCATTTAGTGAGGGGGGAAAAAAAAAAAGGGCAAGGGAATAGTTTGCTACCATTTGTGTGAAAAAACAGGGAATAATACTATGTGTACATATTTCCTTGTATATGCATAAAATATCTCAGGAATTCTATACATATGCACCCAAATGAAAAACTCTGGATACCAATAAGAAGAAAAAGTAAACTGCAAGGGAAAAGGTGGAAGGAGACTTTTCGCCCCATACGCTTTTACAGTTTTAAAATTTTTGAGCCAAGTGAATATATGATTGAAAAAATTAAGTTTAAAAAAGTTCTCTAAAAAGCTTGTTTATTTCAAAGTATGGCTCACCTTTATCTTAAAGCTTTACTTTTATGTGAAGGTATATTATTAGCAGGTATGTAACTATAACATAAGTTGTTTAGAAAAAATATGTTCAATGTGAGGGAATATTTGTACTATCCTTGAAAATAGTCTTAATAATTCTGAACCAATCTGCTTTATTTTAATCTCAGTAGCGGGTACAACCTATAAAATAATCTAAGAAATGTATCAAACTTGCTTTTTAACAATGTGTACTGTATCACAGTTGTTGGCTTGTATCTTCAAATAAGGTGAATGAGGTATATTTAACTCTTTCCTGACAGAAGATAGGAAATACAGTTTTTAGATAAAGAATATCAGCGAGGTTTATGACTCCAGGACAAAGACACAGGAGGGCAAAGATGATGGCTGGGGCTGATATACCCAATGAATGGGATAATCTAGCCTAAGCAGATTTCCAGGCAGTGTTAAAGATGCTACCTGACTTCTGAACAAGAAAAAGTTCTTAGAAATTAAGTAGAAGAACTGGGTAATTAAGCCAAGATATTACAGGAAAAGGAAGTAAAGATTGTATGAAGTTGTATCATCATGCAATTTCAGAATATCTGATATAAAAAGTTACAAAAGATCAGGGACTTCCCTGTGGCATAGTGGTTAAGAATCTGCCTGCCAATGCAGACAGGGGACACGGGTTCAAGCCCTGGTCCGGGAAGATCCCACATGCCGTGGAGCAACTAAGCCCGTGCTCCACAACTACTGAGCCTGCACTCTAGAGCCTGTTAGCCACAACTGAGTCCATGCACCACAACTACTGAAGCCCGTGCTCCTAGAGCCCGTGCTCTGCAACAAGAGAAGCCACTGCAATGAGAAACCTGCACACTGCAACGAAGAGTAACCCCCGCTCACCGCAACTAGAGAAAGCCTGCGTGCAGCAATGAAGACCCAACACAGCCAAAAATAAATAAAATACATAAATTAAAAAAAGAAAAAAACATTACAAAGGATCAGAAATCAAAATGGCACTGGACATCTTGGCAACAGAAGCTTATGTATAGACAATAGAGGAATGCCTTCAAAATTCTCAGTGGAAAACCACTTCAACATAGAATTTGAACTCTACCAACTTTTAAGTGTGAGGGTATATTAAAGACATTTGTAGGTAAAAAAAAAAAAAAAGAAGCCTCAAAATTATTCTTCCAAGCATCCTGTGGCATACTGTATTTTCCAAAAGTGGCCACAGCACTATTTTTGGTCCCATATACTCTTCTATAACCTTGCCACTCCACCATAAAGAGGAAGAGCCTGTTTTCTTCCCCTTGAATCTGATCAGAACTTCTTGATTGCCTCAACAAACTGAATGAAGCAGAAGCAGAATGAAGCAGAACAAACTGAATGACTTCAGTAGCTATGTCAGAGAAGGCGAATATGACTTTCTCATAACTCATTCAGGATGTTTACCCCAGGAGCCCAGCCATTATGATGTGAGGAAGCCCAGGCTGCATCTAGGTATTCTAGTTGACCTCCCCAGGTAAGGCCTCTGATGAGAGCCCACTGATGATGAGTAGAGCAGACAAGAGGTCTCCCTGATGAACCCTTCCTGAATTGAAGATCAGTGAACAAAATAAATGTGTTCATTGTTTTAAGCCATGCCAGCTGATGCAGAAGGTGGAGCACAAACAAGCTCTATTAGTCCCTAACCAAATTGCAGATTCACAAGGAAAATAAATGTTGTCATTATTTTAACCACAAGTTTTAGGATAATTTGTTATTCATCCTTAGTAACTGGAACATGCCGTTACTTAGGAAGCTATAGGGAGGCAGTAATGCAAGAAACTAGGAAATAGCCTGAGAAACAAAAAAACTTAGGATGCAGGAAAAGGAGAATCCAACACAGGAGTGGGAAAGGGAAATCCCAGGATGACAGCTTTATAGCAGTTGTAGAGTAACTAATTCAGAATGGAGGGGGAAAATGGAGCAATGTCTGCAAAGAGAAAATACCAGAACCTAGAGATTACCTGACAGGTTTGATGATGTGAAAAAACGATTTGAAAGGTATTTTTCAGAGCTGCTAAAAGATGTGGAAAATTAAAAAGATCAAAGAAAATAAAACCAATTAATTATTAACTCCAGAGAAAAGCAAAAAGTTATACCATCAGGGAAACATAATCATTATAAAGTACTAGGCTCAGCAGCAAGGAACATTTAGAGAGTCAATGTAATCAAAGTACCAAACATGAGTTTTAGTAAAAATCAAAAATTTCTCGGAGGATGAGGGAAAGGAAGGTTTGTGAAAGATAAGTAAAATCCTCATCAATCCATAATAGGAAGTCAATAGATAGTATCTAAAATGAAAGAATCAAGAGATAGCAGTATGTATATATTATTCAGAGAGATGAAGGTAAATATTAGAGAAGCAGCTTAAAAAAGAAAAACACAGTTGCCTCTGAAAAGTATGAATGTATCTGTGTGTGAAGGTGGGGATGTGGAAAACAGAGGACTGCCTTTTAACATTATTTGAATTTTTAAACTATATTTTGATTACTTAGATCAAAAGTAAATAAATGTATATACAAACTCTTTCGATATAAACATACTTACTATGGGAATGCTGTTGAAGCAGGAGCTAAAGATGGAGGATTCTTCCAAAATTCATCCAACAGACTCTGAATAATTTTCCCAAGATCTGAGTGCATTGTAAACTAAAAGTAACAGTAATACACGGTGATCAAATTCATCTTCAGAAAAAGATTATAAAGTCTCATCAGGATAATTTAACAGTAAAACTCAATCTTAAATCCACTTTTGCAAGTCAAGAATTAAATGAAAAGCAAAGGATATTATGTCAATTGAACATATCAGCAATCCACAACTTACAATATTTTCTTACAGAATCAATACCATAAATGAGGTTAAAAGTTTATTTAGTCAATAGTGGAGCTGAAATATTTCCACATTTCACTACTGACAATAATTTGAAGGTTCAAAGGTAAATACTGAGTACATTTAAGTTACAGTCCTTCACATTAATCAATTATATATATATATATATATCCTAAGAAATTTAAGGTATATTTGAATTTTATCCCTTCCTAACCACTATAAAAGATCTACTATGAACCAAAGTTCTTAACATCAACAGGTCCTCACCATTGAAAAACAAATAACCTTCAAATCAGGATTATCTATTAAATACAGTGAACATTTTTGAAATAAATTATACCATATACATACATTGTTTACTAACGGAGAGGTAACATACACTCCTTGTTTATCCACTAAGTGATGTCGTATTGGTGGATAAACACTGATCACTGGTTTTTCCTGAGGAAACTGTGGAGGAAGCAATCTGGTAAAGGTAGAACAGATTAAAAAACAAAGACAACAAATGTGATATTATACAGTCATAATCCTAAAACAAAATTACTTAAAAGCAAATAAAATTTTCATACTTTCATTTGGATTACTCAGTAATTAGTGCTCTACTATGGTTGTTGAGTTGATTGAAAGTATACAAAAAGATACACTTTGGCAACAAGATTATAAAGTAATTCAGTACAGTAAAACCTTCTTAATGTGGAATAAGGATACCGTGAATTATAGACTATTCTTCACACCATGCCAATTAATTGCTTTCAAACACAATATACCAAACTTTGCAAAATCTCAGCTAAAATTAGACCAGGCATTTTTATCAGGTGTACCCTAATTTAACCCAGTCTGGCTATTTAGTGGACCACAGGTTCTGGCCATATACTTTTCTTATGGCTTTCCTACTTTTGAAATACTGCCAACAATTATTTCATTATATGCAGAATTTTTAAAGAGTTGACTGGATAAAATGGAAAGTGCTAGGATTGGAACAGTGTAGCTGTCATCATGCCTTGGTTCTATAGGGCTCTCTTCTAAATGTCTCAATTAACACATCTCTCCCAAATTTGAGGTCAATCACATAGTTTCAAGTAAATAACAGTAAATTCTCAATACAAAAAATAAAGAGTAAAAATCTTAACCTTTTTTGAACTACTACAAATTTAAAATTAGGGAGTAAAGTCTTTAAAAATGAGAGTTTACTGGACATGGAACCGTTTTCCAAATCTCTAAAAACTAAGACCTGTATGTCCCTTTAAACTGCCACTCTGTTCCCCTTCTGGCTCAGAAAACTATTTGTTGGCAACACTGTCAAGAAGAAAACCGGGTCCTTGTTGGCTTCTCCTACTTAGCTCTACCTAAGGCATGTGATGAGAGGTAAAACTACTTCATTTATATAGTTGAAGATGTTAAACTAGTCTGGTAAAAAAAGGCAATGTACGGCCTTTGGACCCCAACCAATCTGGGTTTCTTTCCCCACTACACTATTCACTACCTACTTGTCTGTAATTTGTTCCAATTTGCAGGGCTGCTGTGATGATTCAGAAACTCCCATATATCAAGATTACACAGCATAATGGTTGTCACTGTTATATAATCATGCTTTAATCCACTCATTCAACCAGGATTTAACAAGGCCTCCTATGTGCAGGCACCATGCTAGGCAATGAGGATAGGACGATGAACAAGTATGGTTCCTATCCTCAAGTTAAGTGCCTTTTTACCTCACCCAAACACTCACTCTAGTGGCTAGCCAACTGATGCAATCTGAGGTAATAACTTAATTCTTTCATGCTAAAGACTAATAACTGCACTTAAGGCTAAATGAGTACTTCAGCAATCACTTTGTCCAACCTTTCCTCTTTATAACTTAATAACCTCATGATTACATTTTCAACTTTTAATTTTTTTTTCTTTAAAAATAATTAGCAGATCAAATTCAGTCTTGAACTTTCTGGTTGACATAGTATATCTGTTGCCGAAAACTAGAATATTTTCACTTATTTCTAATGTAAAAGTGTATCTCTAATGGTTTTCCACACATGATCCCTTTGAGTGTTTGTCATTATCATTCTTACTCTTTCAGCCTACCTCCAGCTTAGACTTTAGTGCAAAACAATAAAAACGATTATGTCTTTTTATTACATTTCCTCTTTTACAGTTTCTTACAGCAATATCTATTACAATGATGACTTTAAAAATTTTTTATTTCACAAAATTTTAAGTTTAATAAACTATAGTTACTAGAGAGGGAGATAAATACTAGAAAGGGAATAAATTCACTTTTAAACAGTTTACTTCTAATAATAGCTAAGAAACAAAATAATAAAAAGATTTTAAAGTCCTATTACATGAAAAAATAGGATACAATTCTACTCACATATTAATGTTAATTGTCAGGTTGTTTACGGTGAATGGCAACCTGTATTCCACATCTTTCTGTATTTCAGCTATACTGTAGGAGAAAATTTGAGAAAAAAAAATTATCTAAAGTTATAAAAACCATTAATGTTAAAAACAAATGTTAAATATTTTTAGAGTCTACTAAAACTACTTTATTTTAATAACAGAATTTAGATGGCCAATATAACTTGTATCTTGAGGGGGAAATGAGTTAGATGGTGAGGTAAAGAGACAAAAAAACTTGTATTAGTGCTAGACCGATTTACTATCACTTTATCTAATTCATCCTCAGGAGAAGCAATTGTGAGCCCTCTAGTTAGAACAGGTCAGCAAGACATCTGGGTTCTGATTATAATTCTGCTATTGCCCAGCTGTATAGATAGCTGGGGAAGCCTGGGCCTTAAGAGCTTAAACTTAGAAGTCTGGATGAGATGTCTCCTACAGTCTTATGACAGAGACCGCTGGCTGCTTTCCGAAACCAAATATTCCCCTTCTTCCCAAATAAGAGAAGCCTGATTTTATTCTGAGTAGCAATGTTCTAACTTTTCTTGCAGCAAGTTGTTGCTGTAGACTTAAGTTCCAGTCGATAAAACATAGAAAAGTTGTGAGGTGGAATTTCCAGGAAAGCATCTTAAAAGGAAACAACAAAACTGGTATGAGTCCATTTTCCCTTCCAGCCTGGCCCTGATAGCTGAACTTCTAACAGCCATACTGGACCGGGAGTGACCCTGAGAACGGGAGCCATACACTAGGGAGAGCTCAGCAGG
>NW_006787203.1:640648-646239 GCF_000442215.2 Lipotes vexillifer
GCAGGAAGAAGTAGCTTGGGTCCTTGATGGCTATGGAATTGTCAAACTGAATTTCTTGTATGTAGAGAAAAAGAAACTTTTATCACGTTTAAGTTACTATTTTGGGAGTCTGTTACTAGCAGCTGAATATAAATGCCAACTAGTGTAAGTCCCATATACTTTAACATTCTACATTCAGAATTTTATTTTATTTTTATTTGCAGGCATGCAATTATTACAGTTATAATCTACCAACCAAATCTTTTGGGGGATCACTTGGAATGCTAACCAACATCCATAATCTTTCCAAAGGGAAAAATGTTAAGTAGTATTAATGAGTTAACGCTGAAAGGAAGCCTAATATCCAAACAGATGTGAAAGTTTTTCAAGCATAAATAACTGAAAGATCTAGCAATTATGTAATTTACTTTTCTTTTGGTTGCTTCAATTAGGAGCTTTAGAAAACCTCTTATTTTCCTCATTTTCTTTTTTGGACCATGACTTTTTTTTGCCTTCTGATAAAAATCTAGCCTCTCAAATATGTAAATTTTAGGTAGCTTGAAAGGATCAAAAGTGTTGGGATGGAGTTATGGAGAAATCACAGATGTCTCTTCTGACATCCCATGGAATGAGGTTATGACTGAAGAGAAGAAATGGTTGAGAAAAGACTGAAGAAGATATTCAATATTAGGACTAACACAATTTTCATGAAAGTTTCTCTTTGGAGATCACGTTTGGACTAGGATACCAACAGCCTTCTCAGCTGTATAAACATTATGTAATCAATAAAATGACTTAAGCTTTTTATTCCTCTTTGTTATCTTAGGACCCTAAGGTGTCCAAAGCTTTAAGGAAATACTGATCACAAAAGCATCCACCAGTTCAAAGCCAAGTGGAGCATCTTAGTGATTAAGAGCACGACCTCTTAAACTAAGCTTTCTGGGATCAAATCCTCTACTATTCACTTGTGTGATCATGGACGACTTATTTAATCTGTTTAAGCCTTATCTCTCACATGGCAAATGCAGATGTTAAAAATACCCATCTACCTAAAAGAATTGTTAGATTAAGTGAGATAGTGCATGTAAAGCCCTCCCCACATAATACCATAATTGTTCAATGTTAGCTATTATTAAATAAGCATTTAGAACACACATCTAAATTGTAGCCTGTCTAAATTTGTAATACTAAAGTTTTAACTCATTTTTTCAGACACTGTATTTTTATAGAAAATTTTTATAGAAAACAAAGTGAATTTGATTAAAATGATTTTTACTTAAATCATTGGCTAGAAGCGTTAAATTCACTGTTCCCATAATTATGTTCTTGACATTTATTAAAATTTTTGACAAGTTTCCTCCACAAATGAGGTATCAAAAATAACTAACGGTAATATTTGTAACATTAATGAGAGCTAAACCATCATTAACAAATTCCAAAACAACAGGTTAATCATGGCAATTGATGGGGTTCAGGACACGCTACCCCTAAATGTGGCACCTTGGCATCTTGAATATTTTAAGCTGAAGGAGTATGAGAAAATAGCAGAAACAGGAAGGTTACTCTGACCTCCTCCCCCCTCCCCCTTCTTCCCTGAAACAGGTCATAAAACCTCATTAAGAGGTGCCCACCCCATGCCAAGAGGAAAGGAGCATCCTTATCTCAGAAGACATAGGGACACCAAGAAGAATCCTAACAAACCGGCCTTGCTATGTCATCATTGTACCCTGCAACCACATGCCCCCTGCCCCATTTACTACAATTACAAGCACACTTCACTTTTTTGTGCTTCATAGATATTGCCTTTTTCTTTTCTTTTTCCTTTTTTTTTTTTTTTTTTTTACAAATTGAAGGATGGTGGCAATCCTGCATAGAGCAAGTCTATTGGTGCCATTCTTCCAATAGCATTTGCTCGCTTCATGTTTCTCTGTCACATACTGGTAATTCTTGCAATATTTTAAACCCTCCACCAGCAGAAAGATTGCGACTCGCTGAAAGCTCAGATGACAGCATTTTTTAGCAATAAAGTATTTTTAATTAAAATATAGACATTGTTTTTTAGATATAATGCTACTGTACACTTAATAGACTACAGTATAGTGTAAACATAACTTTTATATGCACTGGGAAACCAAAAAATTCATGTGACATGCTTTACTGCAATATTTGCTTTATTGAGGTGGTCTGGCACTGAACCCACAATATCTCTAAGACGTGCCTCATACCCCTTAACCCATCATATTCCTCCACAACTGTCCACTCTTCATCAAACCCAGCATAAAATACTCAGGTCTGTTTCTTTGGGTCTTCATTTCCTTTTGAAGGCCCCCCTGATATGTAAAACTCACATTAATTAAATTTCTATGCTTTTCTCCTGTTAATCTGTCTTTGTGACTTTAATTTTCAGACCCAGCCTGTGACCCTAAGAGCATCAAGGAAAGCTTTTTCCTCTTCTACGCTAGCTGTGTTACACAAAACGGCAGATATTTGTTCTACTTAATTAAAACAAGAATCACTCCCTGAATCTTTACCACAAATCTGTTTTGAAGTTTTTGCTATTTTCAAATAACTTTAAAAAAGTTATTCCAAAAATAATTCATTCTCATTAGAAAAAAAATTATTTTTCCAAATCAGCAAATGTTATTTTACAATATTTTTAAATGGCTGCATAAAGTTCTAGTATATTGTTTAAACTACTCCATACTATTAGATATTGAAACTGAGCAGGACCCTGTGGGGCTCCTGGGCATGGAAGCCTTTCTCTGTCCTCCGTTTCTTGTTTGTAGGGAATACACTCCAGCCTCCATTACCTTCCCTGAATTCTAAAGGGCAGATTCGAACAGTTGCTAATCAGGGAAGGGAGGGGATGCAGAGACAAGGGAGGAGACCACCTGAGGCCAAATTAAAGGAGTGCAGGCCCTGTACACACCCTAATCCTTGTTAGCAACTCTGCCCTTGAACCACTGCTATAAAACTCACCAAATCCTCCCAGGTTGGGACACAGTTTCTCAGGGCACAAGCCTGCTGTGTCCCCGTTTACCTGGCAAAGCAATGGAGCTATTCTTTTCTACTTCTTCCAAAACTCTGTCTCCGAGATTTGATTTGGCACTGGTGCACAGAGGCTGGGTTTTTGGCATCAATATTTAGATTGCTTCCAAGTTTTACTACTATAAACCATACTTTGATAAACATTCTTACAGCCATATAGCCATATCTTTATGCTGACAGGTAAGTAGTCTTTGGATGTAAACACACATATACACACACTTTGAAGTAATACTGTAATCACACCAGAGAAAATTTAAATAGCCTTCCATTAATAATTTTATTTTCTAGGTTCTCTGAGAGCAGTGAATTACTATGGCTTTACTTCAGTGGCTCTGGATCTGTTCGGGACTAAAGAAAGCTGCAACAACAGAAAACTTTGTCAGCATATGTCATTAACTGGCATCCACATTTCTTTAATAGTTCCTGAAACTGTAAAGAAGCAGATCTTGAAATGCAAGAGAAGCACTAGTTATGGTTAAAAGATTCCTTTTATAGAACAATCATTTATCTCCTTACTTTGTATTTTGTGTAAACTTGTATTTTGTAACTAAGACTAGGTTCAACTGAACAGCTACCATATATCCAGCATCTTCCAAGGAAATGGAAATAGTGTGGTCTTTGCTCTGATGGGGCACACAGCACATCAAGTGACTGAAAAAGAGCAATTCAAGATACTGATTTCATGCATCTCTGGCAGTGTTGGGTAGCTCAAGGGAGGGTTTTTAAGTGATCCTTTCCAATAAAGAGTTTAGATGCTTCAAGACAGTAGATGAAGGTTAGACAATTTCCCTTTCCCATCCCATTTTCTCCAGGAAATATCAAAACTGACTTTTAAAAAGCAAATCTGTAACAGTGCTGGAAAGCAAATAGTACCATAAACTGACAAGAAGCTTTGAGGAATCTTAGAAAGATAAAAAAAGATGGGATTAGATTTAAGGAAAAGATCAGCGTTAAAAAAAAAATAAAGAAAATAAATACAGGAACTAATGACGACCCAAAACATAAGACCAAAGCAAAGTAGGAGCAGTCAGAAGGTCCTCCAAGCCCTTGAACGGATTCAACGCAAACCAGAGTGTGGAGGGTAGGGCAGGAGCGCCTCTCAGGGTAGAGAGTGGACCAGCACGAAGCTAGAGCACTCTCCTGGTGCCCTGCTTGTTCCAACCAGCGGACAGCAGTAATATCTGCCCCCTGAACAACTCGGGGATGTAGCCTCTAAGGTAGCAGTGCCTTAGGAAGCCACTGACTCCCAGGAAGCCTCCAATTCCAAAAGACAGAGCTATCAGCTTGGCCCATAAGAGTCATTCTTTTTCACCTATCACCTGAGGCAGGCTATAATAAACAGAATTAAATATCTACAAACAAGTCAACCAGGAATCTCAAATACAGAAAAGGTTTGAACAAAACAAAACCACGCAAAGCATGCACCAAACTCAACAAGCCCCAAACACAAAACTTCAAGGAAACAGAGTTAAATGAGCAAACAGAAGACTATCAATTTGTATAATACCCTCAGAGGAACAAAAGAAAATAGCCCTTGTGTTACCGAGTCCAAGCTCGAACTCCTCGCTGCACGACAAGCCAATAAATTGAGAGACGAGTTGTTGGGGTAAGGAATAGCGACTTCATTTGGAAGACCAGCAGATCAAGAAGATGGTAGACTCGTGCCCCCAAAGAACCATCCTGCCTGAGTTAGAATTCGGGCTTCTTTTACACTAAAAGGGGAGGGAGTAAGGCCAAACATTTCCTGTTTCCAGTCAGCCTCCCGAGGGGATGTGTTAATTTCTTCCTCCCTACAGTCATTCACAGATGGGCCTGCTCAGGAGCTAAACAAAGGTATTTTAGCTTAATGCTCTTTACCTGGGAGGCAGGGCTCCCAGATATGGGCCATGATGTATAATTGAAGCTAATAGGCAACATCCCTTTAGTAATTAACTTGTAATAGAACACAAAGATTCTTCCTTATTAACACTTGCATTCTCTGTCTCTCACACACTCACTCACACACACACACACACACACGTTGATATGAAAATGAATAATTAAGAAACTGGAAATTTAAAATAAATAGCTAAATAGCTCAAATAGATGGTTCAGTGCTCTGCTTGGAAGATGCTTCATACTGTATCCTTCTCTTGGAGAATATTGATGGACTTTAGCATATTAAGGCTTTTAGAAATTCTAGAGTACTCGATTTTGTTTTCTATGTCTGTTTGACATGGACCACTTATTTTACAGTATTTTTTGAACAGTGTTCTGTAGAAGACATTGGATCATGACAGAGATGTGCACAGAGCTATAGGAACACAGAGGAAACAACCTAACCTAAACAGGGATGGGTGGGTATTCGGGGTAAAAAACAGTATCTGAGCTACATTTAATAGTCAAGTAAGGGGCTTCCCTGGTGGCGCAGTGGTTCAGAGTCCGACTGCCGATGCAGGGGACATGGGTTTGTGCCCCGGTCCGGGAAGATCCCACATGCCGCGAAGCGGCTGGGCCGGTGAGCCATGGCCGCTGAGCCTGCGCGTCCGGAGCCTGTGCTCCGCAACGGGAGGCCACAACAGTGA
>NW_006787203.1:646249-646805 GCF_000442215.2 Lipotes vexillifer
AAAAAAAAAAAAAAAAAAAAAAAAGTCAAGTAAGAGTTAACCTTAGGAAAGAGAATTGGGGAAATGAAGTGTACATTCTAGACAGAGGAAACACAATTAGGAAAGCTTCAGTAGGAAATAATAACTCGAAGAGTGTCCATATCCTTTGCCCCAAAGAAACTTTACATTGTGTCTGCTGACACGTTTCCATCAGTCACATCACCACCTTCTGTGACAACCAGGCTTTAAGCTAAGGAGGCTGGCAAGAGTTAGGAAGCTACTAAAAGGAATAACATGGTCAAATTCAAATTTTAAAAAGATGACTCTGGCACCCATGTGGAAGAAAAAAGTAAGGGAAGAAGGCTGCAGGCAGAGAGAATAGTTACAATCCAGTGGTAGCAGGGATGACCAAGTGAAAACAGGATGACCAGGTTTTTGGCTTAGGTGAGCAGGCAGTAGAGACAGCTTGGAAGGAGTTCAGGGGTAGGAGGGGAGGAGTAGATGTGGTTGGATTCAACTGGCAATGGAGAAATGACGACCTGTGTGGTAACTTTTTTTTTTTTTTTTTTTTTTTGGG
>NW_006787203.1:647224-694239 GCF_000442215.2 Lipotes vexillifer
TCCCCTGCATCGGCAGGCGGACTCTCAACCACTGTGCCACCAGGGAAGCCTTATGTGGTAATTTTTTTTAAAAAGCAGGTATGGACTGATACTACTATAGGGAAAATTAACTAGAGATAGCACTTGAGTGTTACCATCTATTTAGGAAAATTTTTAAATGGTAACATGCTTTATTGTGTCATATACTCTGAAATTATAACTTTTAATCACTGGTTATAGACTATGATTTAATGTATCAAATTAAAATTCACTTAATTATGGGATTGATATACATAAATTTTAAGTTCACTATAAGAGTTCAAATTTATAGAGTCAAAATATTGACATTTTGTAGGTTTCTGTAGCTTCAATAGGCTAAGGCACAGCAGATTTTTATAGAATTTTTTATTGCAACAAGTCAAGGTGATTTTCTTCCCCGAGAAAATTTTACTCTCAAATACCTTTAAGAGTTAGAAAGGTACATGAATGAAGGCAGTTGCTTGTGGTACAAAAGGGTGTGATTGCAAACTGGTAAAATGGAGAAGAGCGGCCCAGTAAATAGGACAGCTACTCCCAAGCTCAAAGCAAACACTGTTATGTGGGAACTGTTGCCAGATCTTTCTATTTTAAAAGAAAAGTTGGAGAGGGCAAAGGCTATATGGGAAATCTCTGTACCTGCTGCTCAACTTTTCTGTAAACCTAAAACTGCCCTAAATAATAAAATCTATTTTTTAAAAGTTAGAAATTTGGATATTTTAATGAAAAATCTCAAATTATGTCGACAACAGATTTTTAAAAAAATACAACACTAGACAGGTTAAAACATATACACATATCCTGTCATTACAAACTTTTTGTGTTATCAAGTTTGCATGTGAGTCCTTATGAGCTGACAGTAAAAACTACAGAAAGAAAGGTTTGGAATCTAGGCTTACTAAGAAACCCATGAGTTTACAGGAGACAGCCTTATACCTGGGAACAGGGGGGTTAAACTTAACAGCTATAGGTAAGAAAATTATATAAGAGCAGACTCTCCAAAGATGTTATAAGGTTTTTTAAAAGAATCTGGGTAATCAGAAAGAATATCCAAGGACTGGCAACAAAAGAAGATTTCAAAACAATTTTTAAAAACTATGAGGTTGGCACTATTGTATTTAAGATACAAAAATAAAATAATTGGCATTAAAGAGTACTTACTGTGTGTCCGATAACATTCTAGTTTCTTTACATGTATTGTCTGAAATTTTTCAAAATGAAATCTTACATTTCATTTGTGAAGAAAAGAACTCTTTCTTTCTGAATGGAAAGTCAGAATTAGTCCTGCCAGAGGCAAGTGAGCTGTAAGCTTGTGAGCAATTCATAAATAATAAGCTGGCTAGATCCATGCAGGCTAAGAGGCAAAGGTTCCAGGCACACTGATTCTATGCAGTGGAAAGAAGGAATACAATCTGCTGCCTGTTTACTGTGTGTCAGATACTCTATTAAATGTTTATATATATTACTTAAATACCAACAATCCTGCAGAATAAAAATCACAATTCCTGATTCTACAGATGGGAATTGGAACTCAGACTTCACCTAAGTCATGTTGCTTTTCCCAATGTCAATAATTTTTGCTTGTTTGCATTTATGTTCCTCAAATTCATTTTCTCTAACAGCTCATACCAGAGTGAAAAAGAAAGCAATTCTGATAAAAATAACTCCCAAATTAGATTTTCTGATTAAATATAAAATAAAAATAGCACCAGAATTACCACATAACTGATTATTAAAACAGAGAAGTCCTTTACTTGAGAGAGCTGATCTCCCTAAGTAAAAGGTAACAAAGAGTACTATTTGTATAACTTTGAATTTATATAGTTAATTACAGATAACAATTACCATTTACAACACAGCTCCAGGTTGTTCCTTCAGAGCTAAGGAAATAAAATAATAAAGACGCTAATTAACTGTAGATACTGTGAGAGAGGAAGAACCAGGATAGTAAGGATGGTAAAGTAACTGTTGAGCTACCATCAGATTTTAGTATTTTCTGATTGCAGGGTCAATGCAGGGAGATACTTAGCTTCAGTTCGAAGAATCTTTAAATACTGGGATTAGTGAGTATCACTTGGGGCAGTTTCAACTACAAGTATCAATAATTGAAAAACCAGGTCGGAAGTGTCTTAAACAGTGAGGGGTTATTTGTATGTATAATACAAATGTATATGTATCATATAATCTTATACAGCAAGAAGTCCGGAGGAAGGAAGTTTCCAGATCTGGTTAATTCAGCATCACAATATTATCACAGACTGTCCGTCTTTCTACTCTACCACATTCAGTAGTCAGTCTTCTTCCTTCATGATCCAAGCAGTTCTAGATGTCCCATGTAACACAACGATATCCAAAACACAAAGCATTTCCTCTTAGACACTTCTATTACTAAGAAAATGTTTTGAGCAGCTCCCCAGCAGACTTCTTTTCCAACCCACCACCCCACTGACTAAGATTAGGTCAAGTGTCTTGCTTCCACAGTAACTAGCAGTGGGAATGAGACCATCATCATTGGCGTGAACAATCATTATTTACCTAAGCAGGTTGAAAGAGCACAGCCTCCATTAAATAATTGGTCCCACAGGCCAGGAACCCATATAAAAACAATGTTCTTCCAAGAAATCAGAAGAAATGGATTTAGATGGGAAATCAACAGTGTCTCTTAGAGTGAGCTTCTTTAGGAAGTAAAAGAAACAACAGAATTAGTTCTACTCCTGCCCATAAAGTCAGGAATTTTAGTGGTAAACTGAATACTGTGATGACTTATTTAGAAGGTGGAATAAAATTCTTGAGCCTAGTAATCTACATAACTTTGTTTCCATTTTCATAGCAGACAAATGTGTTATTATATTTTGGGTAAACACTTTTTTGGACCATCATATGACAGTGTCCCATTTGCCCTGCCTTACCAGTAAGACTTAGATGAGGAATAAATACACATAATATTCAGCTAACCTTTAGGAGAGGCCTGCGGAAGATGAGGAGGTAGGAATTTCTTAAGGTAACTGAAAAGAAGCTTACATTGATTAGGGAAAGGGAATTAAAGAGACTCTTCCCTGAAGTGGGATTTTTTTTAATTATGAGGAGTTGGAAGGTAGATGAGAGAATGGGGGTGGGAAAGGTTATTGAGGAGACGAAGTCAGACGCTTTCATGGCCAAGAAAGAGCTACTGACCCTGTATTTGCAGAAGGGATAGAGTATTAAACGTGAGGCAGGTGGGCAGCACTGCAACAAGATATTAATACTCGTAACTGAGGAAGTTTTGTATTATTCATTAAAATACCGTTCGAAACATTCTTTGAACTTTTACAAAGTGCACCTTCAGAATAACCAATCGCAGTGTCTTTTTATACAAAAATCTTTAAGCATAAGTTGTAGTATTGAATTTGGTTACTCAAGCAACATATTTTCAGATACTGCACACATACATCATTTTTACCAGCTAGTTTTAAAATGTATGTCATGAGTTAAAAGAGCAGACTTAACAAGAATAGGTAGAAGACATTTTTGGAATCGTACCATTCTTTGAAAAATGGAAGTACTTGACCTCCTTAACTGTCACCAGAATTATCCAAGTATAGTTTATAAATGTGAAATATTTCAATAAAAACTTCAAATATTTTTATAAAAGAACTTAAAAGAATCAAGTACTTAAAATTAGCTGTTCATAAAACATTACAAATATGTAGATAATATCACATGTCTGATTATGTCCATAATTTCTGGCTCAAAAAATAACAAAAGACATCCCTTCTGCATTTGACTCAGAGTATTTACCCATCCTCTTAAGCCAACTGCAGAACTCCTTAGATTAGCAATTCCTGCCTTAGAATCTCACCTTATTTGAAGGCCAAAAAAATATACAATAAATTTTACATCAGTCGCTTTCCTTATTTACCAGCCTTAGCAGCAAGGGACTTTGGAATATTTGAAAAATTCACCTCCAACCTCAAAGAATAAAAATTTGCCAGCAGTGAGAATATCTAACAGAATATACTAAAGGCTTAAAAGCAATTAATTCCAAAAGTATGGTTCTAAAAAGTATTTTGGCAATAGCAGTACTAGCATAGTATACAAACAGTCTTCCAAGGTGATGCCTTCTAAGGAGACAAACTTTCGTTGTTTGTTAAAAAGGAGTCACCTTGCTTCATAAGCATATTTTGTAAGAGTAGCTCTTACAGGTTAGTAGAGAACACTATTTGGAGTAAGACTGACTTGTAAGAACTCTATGAACTTAATTTTCCAAAAAGAAAGCCACCATTAAATCAAATACCATGCCATTCTTTCCTGTTTAATACCACAAATTCTCACCTTTCTAAAGTTCTCAACAAGCAGAACAATTGAGACAAAGAACCAAGAAACACCTGAAGTTCAATCAGTAATAGGCCTCATTTTAGCCAGACTCACTTTGCAGTGATTTTTTTCTTTTAACACTATATCTAATTTAAAACTGTTCTACACTATAACTTGCTTGGGAAAAAATCCTTAGTGTAACAGATAAAATGGCTCCTAGAAGTTCCTTCCACAGGAATTAATCAATTTTAATACCTCTGAATATATATACTTCAAATATATGAAAAGTCTATTAAGATGTTGACATCTTTACATTAAAATACGTGCTGACACTCAAGTAAATATACTTGCATAATTCATATAATATAAAGAGGCAGTTCTAATTTTTGAAAACCACTAGAGGTCACAGATTTTTGCAATATAAAGGGCTGCAGCAAACCAGTTTACAATAAAAACAGTTGAATTAATTTGAATTGCAAAATATTTCTAATCTGACCACGCTGGAAATGAACAACTCATACAACGCCAACAGAACAATCAAGATGACTCTAAGGCAATTCCCGAGTGTGGGAACAAGAATAACAAAGTGAGAAATGAACAGAAACTGATAGTTGCCAGCTGTGGGGAGGTGGTTAGAACGGGGTAAATCTTCTATTAGAGACTTCAGAGGATTGAGTATGTCACTCCCAGAGAAGAACTCACTGGTGAAAACTGTCTTCCCTTCTCTTTAATGTTGAAACAGTTTTGTTTTGTTTTCAAAAATGGTCCACTATTTGTGAAACTTGGAGATTACTCTTCACAATTCTTTTTACCCAAGTACAGAATTTTAACAATTCTGCCAACGCGGCAAACAGGTGGGCAAAGGGCAAGATTAGTGAGGAAGCCGGGCAAAGCAAGGCATACTGGAGACAGACTATGAGACAGATTACAGTCAGCAACGCTGTGTCAGGAGGGATGAGCAAATCAGAATTAGAGGAGCTGAGCAGTGGTGGGGCGGGACGGAGGGAAGGAGGGCCCGGAAGAAAACCCTGAACGTGGGTCAGGGATGGGAGAGCAAGCGTGAGAGGCAGGATGAAGGGAGGTAGGTCAAAAGGCGGCAGCTGGCGGGAGTCGGCCTGAGGAGCTGCGAGTGTAGTTAGGACCAGCCCGCCCTCCCGCCCTACTTTTTCTTCCTGTCGGAGAGGCGGCGACCAGTCACCTGGAGTGTGAGTTCCGGAGGGACTCGATCTGCCGCTGCTTCTGCTGTTGGAGGCTGGTGAGACCACCAGGGGACCCAGCCGCGGAGGAGGAGGCGCTCTTGGTCAGGGGAAAGAGCCAGCTCATCCTCCACGGGTCCCCGGGCCCGAGGCCCTAGAAGGCTCTGGCCTGCTTCTCCCAGCTGCTCAGCCCGGCGGTTCCCCAGCGACAGAGGAGGAGCGGGCAGGGACGCCCCAGCCCAAGTGCTGGGGAGCCGCGTCTTCTCTAAGCAAACCCGGCCGGGGGTCCTCGGGGTCAGGGGGGCATGCTCTGTCTGCGGACAGCTGGAGACAGGGAACTCGCCGCCCGGGACCAGCAGTCCTTCCTTCACTGCCCTGACGCCCCAACCAGCCAGTCAGGACGCCTGACCGCCCAGCTCTCCACCACCCCCAGCTTCCGTCACCTGCGTGCCCCGCCCTCTCTGCGTGTCGCGTCATCATCTGGCGCCCCCGCCCGGACGTGCGAGAAGCGACGGCGCAGCGCGGTGCGGCGCAGCTCCGGCTCCCCTTTCCCCCTTGCCGGGCGAGAGGTGTCTATGGGGCACCCGCCGCCGCCGCCGTCGTTGCCGCCACCCCCACCGCCGCTGGGTGCTGTCTCTATGGCGAGGAGGAGGAGGAGAAGCGCGAGCTCAGCGACACAAGTAGATCTTGCCAGACTTGCCGGGGGAGGGGCGGGTTGGAGAAGTAGAAAGGGGACGGGAGTGACGAACCTAAGCGGGTGCGCGATGGCGCCAGCCTGAGTGCGGCTGGCTAAGGAAAGGGCTGGGCGGCGGGTGGAGGGGGGAGGGTAACTGGGGCTGGGGGTATGTCAACGGGGTGGCGCGGAGTGATGACGCAAAGGCTTTGTACCTGGTGCTTCGATGCTGTGGGGCGGAAATTGGGAGTGGAGGGCGGTGGCCTAGATCCTTAGCTTCTCGTATTCCTTCACGCAGCGGTGCTTGGGAGTCCATCCGGCTCCGGTCAATGGTTATCAGCACCTTCGCTCTGGCTTTCTGCCAGGAAGAGTTATCTGTGACTTGAGTGTGTCTGTACTGTCCTCGCGTTTCGTTGGGAACCCGCTGTTCGGAGATGTGTGTCTGTACTGTCCTCGCGTTTCGTTGGGAACCCGCTGTTCGGAGATGCTACCTCCAGTAAAGAGAGGGCCTCTGATGCCTCTTCGGGGCTTCTGGAGCTGTAGTAGAGAGAGGTGGAGGAAAGCAGTGTTTAACTACAGGGTCTTTCCACTATGTGTGTGTGTTTGTGTTTAGCGAAAAGGGTTATAAAAGAAGGGGCCCTGGATCTTTGGTTTCTGTTCTTAGAGCACTCGAGGTTACATTTGTGACTGCAGAGTTTAGAAGGGGAGGTCATAATTCCCTTTTTTACACTTTCTGTTATGATTTTTTTCAAAGTTGTGTGAAAAATGAAAGCGCATCTGGAATTTCCCTGCTCAAGAATCAATGTTGGTCTGTACTGTTATCATTATATACCATGAAACCTGCGTTTAGGGACCAGAAACGTGACATGGGTGTTTGGTAACCAAGGAAAATGCTCTGGTTTTTAAGAAATTAGAAAGAAAAAATTTGAAATGCAGACCCTCTGTTGCTTTCTTTCTTTCTCCCATCCACAGTTACAGACATGGAAACAGTTTCTGTGGCTGTTACTTATTGCAGAAAGAAGTTTTTTTTTTAATTGGTTTACTTTTGGCCCCTCCAATCTGACTTGAATAAATTCCAGTAGATTTTGTAGTTAAATCAGACTTTGAATGTTCAGTTAATGAGGAATAAAAGCAAATACTATCTTTGCCCTAGTAACATCTGATCTGATCTTTTCACATGTATATCAGCATGTCACTTTTCCTTTTTTTTCTAGAAAGGGATGTCTTTATAAAGTTTTATTCAGAGAGTGAGTTGAATTTAGAGTAATTTTTAAGTAATGAAAAAATTTTAACAATGATTAGTATGTACACAAAAACCACTGTTTTTATATAACAGTAGAACCAGGAAACCTGTGTTGTAGTCCTTTTTCTCCTACTGATTAGCTGTGTGAGTTTAGACAAGTCACTTTCTAAACTTTGATTTTCTTATAAAGCAAGGACTGTGAATAGATAATCTCTTAGGTTTCTGTCAACTCAATTATTCTGTGATTCAGATTCCTCATATAGCTGGTTCTTATTTTGACAGGTACATAAATAAAGGATAACGTATTTTACGAAACAAATCTTCAATCAAGTATAACATTTTGATGCTTGGCATCTAGACTCCTTGTGCCCTCACTATGCCAGCAGCGACTGTAGATCATAGCCAAAGAATTTGTGAAGTTTGGGCTTGCAACCTGGATGAAGAGATGAAGAAAATTCGTCAAGTTATCCGAAAATATAATTACGTTGCTATGGTATGCCTATGAGCAAAATCCTTAAAATGCTTTTTATGAAAGAGGAAAGGGGATTTTAAACATCTTGAATTCAGCCCTTCTGGCTGATTTTTTTTAGTGATTAATTTAATTATAAAAAGAATTTTGTCAATGACCTCCAACTAAAGACCACCAAGAACACACCTGTAATATGACAAGTTGGGTTTTTTACTCATTGCACTGATGGAAAATGCATTCTTAGAACCATGGGGCATTTGAGTAAGAGTGTTAGAAAGGACTTTTAGGATTTGTGCTTGTGGCAGGTGGTTTTAGGAAAGGAGTAAGGAAGCAGGGCTTTGCTCTGAACTGGATACTGTTAGTAAGCTTGGGTAATTCCATGATAGGGTATCTTATTGAGTCTCAACTAGAATGAGAGAAGACTGGAGTGAGGCTAAAGCCATAAAGAAGCAACAGTCACTCAGCCAAGATAGAAAGATGTTTGGTCATTTTTGTGGTTTGGACAAATGTCTGTGTTTTTGCGTATGTTCAGTCATGATTACAGACTGGCCTTGTCTGATGTCATAGTGTGAAACTGTTTATATTCAGCAGAAGAATGCTAGGACCTAGCTGTGAATGCCAGTTCTGCTCCTAGCAACATTAAGGCCTAATATTAATACCAGATGGAACTCCTGAATGTTTTTCTCAAACAACAAAATTCACATTTCCCAGTGAAGCATTGTTGATCTGCAGTTTTTTGTTTGTTTTTTAATTACCAGTGGAGTTCCGTGGACACACTGTACTGTTAAGCATTTCTACTTTTGCATATACTGTTCAATCTGCCTAGCTTGTCTACTCAGTTAATTATTTTGCTTCTTTACTATTGTGTTTTGGCTTCTCTACTGTTTTTAGATTATTAGCTTCGAGAAGTAAGAGATTAGTGTCTTAATCATCCTTTCTTCCCTGACAGCTAGCATAACACATAGCGTCCAGTAAAGTGGTTGTTGAGTTGGACTGAATTGAGAAAAGTTTTCATTTCTTTACTGCTTCATATGAGTTGATATTTAGGTTTTGTTCTTAGTTTCCTAATTTGAATTTTAATACTAAACTGATATATTATTTTCTTAGTATATTTAATACAAATAAATTAATACTTTTTTTTTGGGAGGGGCAGGTTGATTGGTTAAAATATGAATATTTGAGTGTACATAGATAATGCCCTATTTAATAGATGTACTTACAATTAGAATGAAATTATTTTTTTCTAGTAGGAATTCATAGTGATCATTTCTCTCTCAGATGATAAGGAGTGACAACATTAGAGATGTGTTTAACATTCTACAGGAATGAGTGGTGGCATGCAGTTTTTAGCAGTTTTTAAGGATGTGCTTTCTCTGGACTGTAGAGAGAGTACTGTTTTAGCCCAAGAAATTAGGAGGGTTTTGGTGTTTAGATAAACCTTACTTCAGAAAAGCAATCGGAAAGTATGGTGCATTTTCCATTCTTTTTAAACAGTTCTTCATTGGTTTTAACATTAGAATACTCTGAGCATAGTTTCACACACTGGTTGAGAAACATGAATTTGTGACTTTTTCCCCCTTCCTTGGGAATAGAGTTCTCAGTTGCATTATTACGTGTATCTAATACATAGTAGTTTTTTACTAATATATTTAAAGTAAGAAGAAGTCGTTAAGTTTGCAGAGTTTTCTTTTATGGTTCTAAAAAGTAATGCTCTTCCTAGTTAAAAGGTACTTTGCAATTGAACGTGAATTGTGTAGAATATAACCTATAACAGGATTCTTTGACTTGTACCCAAAATTATTTATTTATTCTAGGAATATGTGGATTGTGGTTTCGACCATTTAGTAAATAATGAACCTTAAAACTATTTTACAGGACACCGAGTTTCCAGGTGTGGTTGCAAGACCCATTGGAGAATTCAGGAGCAATGCTGACTATCAGTACCAACTATTGCGGTGTAATGTGGACTTGTTGAAGATAATTCAGCTAGGACTGACATTTATGAATGAGCAAGGAGAATACCCTCCAGGAACTTCAACTTGGCAGTTTAATTTTAAATTTAATTTGACGTAAGTGGGAAATAAATTTAACCCAAACTTTTTTTTTTAGTTTAATTTTAGGAGTTAATTTCCCTCAAGTATGACAAATGAAATTCTAACTGAATTTGTTGTCATTATCCTGGAAATATTTAAAACCTTAAATTTCAAAAGTTTACGTTTCTTTTTATCATGGGACAAAAGAATTAGACTAAAGAAGACAATGCAAATACTTTGAGGTTTAGAGATGTTATTTGAAAAGTATGACTGCCACTGTTTTGAAATTTGGAAAACTGGGTATTGAAAATACTTCTTGATTGAAAAAATTATCTTACAACATTAATTTTGCTTTCAAACTTTGAGTGCAATTTGAAATATATATGTTTTTGTTGTAATAGTTATCCTTCTTGTGAAGAGATTTTTATTATGGTCATACTCCAGTGTATGAGTAGATTACACATCACAGGTGGTAAGATAGTTCTTGGAAACTTGGGTGCATTTTCCTTTTAAATCAATATTATATAATGTTTATGTTCTCAGGTCAGTCCACAAAACCTTTTGTAAGTTATATATGGGAGAAGTAATAGTATCTTTGAGCCTAGTGTTTCTTTTAGAATCAATTCAGAATCTGAATTCTAACTCAAGCCCTGGGTCAAAACCCATTTTCTTTACTCACAATACTTCTATATCATTGGTGCGAGTAGTCTTGATAGCTTAGGGAAGTTTCCAGTGTTTTGGGGTAAGGGCAAATTGTTTTCAAACTGACTGTAAGATGGGGAAATGTTTAATACATTTTGAGTATATTACTATACTGCACTATCCTTCTATTTGACAGCCTCTGATTGTTTCATATGATCTAACATCCGATTTGAAAAATTGTAAAAGAAGGTGTAGGACAAGTAATGGTAGTGCCACTTAAGAACCTCCATTCTCTGAATGTGATACTTAGCATATAAGATCTAAAGAAAAGCAGGGCTGATGAATTCAGAGGGTACTGTTGTCAGTGGTGCAATAGTATGGCTTCTCATTGCATTATGTTTAGCCTGACTCTTTGTTTTTACTCTGTTGAATTTAATAATATACGCTCCAGAACTTGGTAGAGGGTGAAAGGTACTCATCTCTATTAAACCATTTATACGTACCATTTATACGTACTTTAGTTCCAAAACCATTTATACGTACTTTAGTTCCAAAAATTCTCTTTTATCCTTTTCCCAAAAGATAACCCTTTTTAAAATCAGTTCTTTACCATTTCATTTGTTCCATGTTAACCTTTTTTCCAAGCTGATCATTAGAACATTGGTCTTTACTACGATACTGCTGTGATCGCACCTACCTGAGTAGGTGACCATTAAGCGTCTCAGTTTTGGTAAAGTTGACATTTTTCTTTTCTAGAAACATCCTTGTTCTAATAATAACTGCTTTATTATTACAATCTCTGAAAGACTTTTTTTCTTATACAGAGAGGGCTACTGTAGTTTTGCCACCATTCATACTAATGTTAATATCTTAAGAGATGTTTAAGGATACAGTGAAAAATATTATTTAAGTAGAAAGGGTCAGTTGGAAGATAAAACCAGTTCTACCTAATGTGGAGAAAGAGCACCATGAATCTTGGATATTTTGAAGAAAGATGAAAATTGACTTTTTTATTGAGTGCCTAGAATGAATATGTCAGCAGCTGTGCTAGGCCCCAGGGACATAGTGTTGGGGAAAGTTGGTCATAGTCATTATAACTTAGTGTTTCTATAATTCTTCTGTCTTTCTATTGCCAAAGTCCAATGTTTGGGAATTTGCTCTAAACTGAGTTTGGAGTTGATATGTACATGAAAATTAAAGTATAGTTTGATACTTGATCATAAAACACCAGAGGTACTCATCCAGGTCTCTGTCCTGGAGGCTGTGATGCAGTAGGTCCAGGTGTGGGACTTGGGAATCCATATTGTTGCTAAGTTTTCTGAGCGATTGTTATCATTGGTCAGGTTTGGGAAATACTGACTTGAATAGTGCAGTACTCCTTGGTGATATAACATTGAACAAAACAGACAAAAATCATTGCCCTCTTCAAGCTTAAATTCTGATTGAGAGAGAGATAATAAACTAAATTAAAGTAAAGTGAACATATGGCCCAGAATAATGTGTGCTTGGAGAAAAAATCTGGTATGCGTTTGGTTGATTATAGTGCTAAAGCATGTCTCTTAGCATTGGGGCATGATGAGTGAGATTCTACTTGTTTAAGGTACATATTTTAGTATAATAAGGACAGTAATATCTGTTGTGTAATGAAAAAACTTGGATTTATTCAGATACCCTTCTGTAACAAGGGTTTTCCAGGGAAATTTTCCAGGGAATTTTGACTTATAGTGATCGTTGTGGTTCTTCTCTGTTTTTAAATATTTCAGTTGCTAGTTTTGTTATTTTTCAAAGACATTTAATAGTAAATTGATTTCCAGAGAGTAGACCATAAGGATACTTTCTGGCCTAAGTGTAATGTTCTTTTTGGTTTTGTTTAATTAAAGCTTTTGTAGAATTTTCTTTTGCTAAGTGGTAAAAACCAGTATTCTCACAATTTTAAAAGTAAATAAAAGGAAACATCCAGTGGGCAATGCATGAAATACTTTTCATTTATTCTCAGAAACATACTTTCATTTTGATCACTTTTTTGATTTAATATAATGTTTTGGGTACCTGTGTGTTTGTGCTTAGAAATTAGAGATGGCTTTCTTTTTGGCTTAAGTAAAATCTTGAAAGATTGGTTTATATTTAGATTTCCTGGCTTGATTTTTGGGAGGTAATCTTCTAGGAGTAAGGTTGTTAGAAGAAGAAATTAATGCTATTCTAGCAGAGCCCTTCATTTTAAACAGTTTACTGCTTATCAGAGCTATTTGAAAGGCTCATCATTAGTGAGAGGAGGCATCTCCTTTTTCTTTAAGACGGAATGTGCAGCCACAGCAGATGTTTTCTACTCAGTCTCTTTCCTCTTGAGAGCCTGGGAGATAGACACAGGCCTTCACCCCCGGGGCTGCAGCTCCATTTGGCAGCATTAAAAGGGCTGCTGAGACTGAAAGCCCCCGATAAGAACACGTCTCTTACTTTGTGGTGGTAGCCACTGGTTAGAAGACCCTTTGTTTCAAACCCAGTTAAATTTACTTAACTTGTGAAAGGCTAATGAAATTGATAGTAAAGATGAAAATCTCACCATTGGACTGTTGTGAATGATTATTTACTATATGAACATTTTTCTAAAATACTAAATGACCTTTGTACTTAAGTTGTGTTTTCATTCCATATATGTGAAGCACTGGAATAAATGGACCCAAGCCCATTCTCTCTCTTGATATTTCTGGCGCTGTAGTTATAGATATAAGTGGGAGAAAAACAGTTTGAAGTATGGCACTTTTGAATGTTTTTCTTTTTCTTCTGCCAGGGAGGACATGTATGCGCAAGACTCTATAGAGCTACTAACAACATCTGGTATCCAGTTTAAAAAACATGAGGAGGAAGGAATTGAGACCCAGTACTTTGCAGAACTTCTTATGACATCAGGAGTAGTCCTCTGTGAAGGGGTCAAATGGTTATCATTTCACAGGTAAAAAGATTACATTGAAAATGGCATTTGTGTTATCATTTCCTGGCTGCTTCACACTTCACTTGGGTCACTGTGTCAGCAATTTCAGGCTTAGTTACAAAAAATTGGCTGCCATATAGCAGTCTCCTAACTCTTGACAGGCTGATGTTGGTCTACTTAAAGATGAATTTAATGATACGGGATCCATTTTAGACTAAGAGACAGTATTGCATGTGGAAAGAGCACAGGCTGGAAAAATAGACCTTGGTTTAAATCCAGCAGTGCCATTTGGAATCTTTGTTACCTAGGGTTATTTAACATTTCTAAGCCTTAGAATGAAAACATTCATTTTTTAAAAAATTTATTATCTACCATATGCCAAGCACTGTGGTAAGAGTCTAGGCATTAAGCTACGAACAAAATAGAGTAAAATCATTTCATGGAGTTTACATTCTGGTGGGAGTATGCGGACAATTTTTTAAAATGATGAGATGTATATTGTGGTTTGTTAGATGGTGATTAAGTGCTATGGAAAAAAAATGGCAAAGAGAAAGCTAGGGGTGGGTCTCTGTGGTGGATTTTAATGTTTTTTTTTAATAGAGTGTCAGGAAGAAATCACTTAGAAGAATTATCTTGCAGAATTGTTTTAATGGTCGATAATAACATATTTAAAGCATCTAGTAAAGTGCTTTATACACAGTAAATTCTCAATAAGTGGTAGTTTAAAATTCTTTCTTATCATAAAATAAAACCAGATTGTTGAAGAGAATTTATGGCAAGGAAATTAATTCCATTTTGTAAATATAGACTTTTAGGTAAGAGAAAGCATTTTCCTGTCTAAGTAAACTAAATTAAATTGGCAGCCCAGGGACTAATAGTGACCTTGGGAATTTTATTTGGCCTCTTGTTATCTTTTTAAAAAGCACTGCATTTTGCATATATTCATGTTGATATACTTGGTCCACTTCACACATTTAAAAAAAAAAAAAAGTTTCTGCATGCTTTAGAATTTCCAGTGCTGGCCTGTGTAATGAAGGAGAATAGTGAAGGACTTTTCATATTGTCAGCTTCAATGCAGTACTAAGCAGTAATTTTTTGAGTTGGAGTATTGAGCATACTAATTTCCACCTATCATCTTTTTTCTCTATTCTCCATTTGAGCCTATACCTCAGGAGATGAGGCTTAAGTCTCTGGTAATTTCAGGAACGTTTTTTGAGTTCTTTTTTTTTTTTACTTTCCTGGTCATGAAGATACAAAAGAACTGGAAAGCATAGTCCTGTTTTTTTATTACTATGTATGACAGGTTCTTTCTTTCAAAAAATACGCTGAGCAAATACCCTGTGCTAGGTACTAGGATAAGATGAACAAAAACAGAAAGGGGTCATGTCTTCTTAGAGTTTAGAGTCTGGATTAGACTCTGATATATTTGAGCATTTGTCAAGATATGTTAAGATTTTATTCTACTAAATGTCATTAAATATTTTCTTCATATTCTAATCTATTTCTAGTAGATAAAGAATAGTTGAAGAAATTTATAAATCCTAAACTCTAATATGATCTTCCTTTTACTAGTATTGATGTTAAGCAAACATACTGACATATTTTAGGTAGACAGCAAAGTTACTTCCTTGTTAGCTACCAGAAATTTAAAGGTTTCTGCTGTTTATTCCTTGATATTCCTTAATGGTCTTCAATGTAAAAACATTTTTTTCTCTTTTTAAATTAAGAAGTAAAATTCTAAACATTGAATAGAAATTTTATTTGTAATCTCCCCAGAAAGATATGTTAAATAGTATCTCTCATCAAATATTTCAGTCCCAACTATGTGCCATAAGGAAAAAAAATTAAGATGTGACACGTACCCTTTAAACGTGGAGAAAACAATACATGTGCTTTAAAGGGAAGTACAAGAAAACAGCTTGTCTGAGAAATCTGTGGGAGCTGAGCTCTTGAGGGAAGGCATCCTGTGGGAGGTCCTTAAAGGAAAGGTAGACAGGGAAAAGAAGGGGTGTGATTGTGGCACGGGAGTGTAGAGAGGTATTGATATAAAGCTGTGGAAAAGACAAACAGTAGGGAGAGGAGGTGTTGATTTGAGAGTGTGGGAGTTGGTTTTTTATTTTCTAGATACTAGTTCTCAGCCTTTACTACCTTCACTTCAAGGTTCAACATTACCATTAGTATCTCTTGGGGATTGAGATAGGAACAAAATTTTGAGGAAAGAGAGTATTATTAATACAATCACTTAAGGGAAGTGAAGATACTTTGTTAGGGAATTACCGTTTGGGTTTTTGAAGTGTATGACCTTGTTATATAAATGATGGGAAGATATGCATTATTTTTGCCTTCTGAATGCCAGTTTTCCTGTGTCATTTGACATTTTTGCCAAGTTTCCTTTCATCGTTATTTTTTGAGATATCTGCTATGGACAGTTTGATACTCTTTAGAGAGTTTTCTATTCAAGGATTAGCAAAATAGTAGTTTAGTGACTACACGCTTAGGAGGGTAGTAGAGATCTCTGTATATTGGTATCCCTGAATGATGAAATGACAGTCTGTAAAAGATGGCATTTTGCCATTATAATTGTAAACATATTTATTTTCTCTTTTCTTCTGTGTACTGGTTCTTTTTTTTTTTCTGCCTACAGTGTGACTCACTTAAAAGTTGTATCAGGAAAAAATTTATCTTTTCATTTCTGTGGTATTTATGGTTCCCTCTTCTTTATTCTTTAACCCTTTTGCAGTGGTTATGACTTTGGCTACTTAATCAAAATCCTGACCAATTCTAACTTGCCTGAAGAAGAACTTGACTTTTTTGAGATCCTTCGATTGTTTTTTCCTGTCATTTATGATGTGAAGTACCTCATGAAGAGCTGCAAAAATCTCAAAGTAAGGCTTCGAATGGCTTTATCTGTAATCAGCACAGTATTCAGAATGGGTGACTGACTTACAAGGTGCTGGGTTGGGATGTTGATTAAACCCTATTTTTAAGTTTTATGTTAAATGCGGTTACATTATCTGATCATTTGATTCTTTTTTTGCATAAATAATAGTTTATAGGAAATCCTTTTTCAGAGCTTCAGTATATATTGGCAGAATAAGTTTTCAACAAGATTTAAACAGAAGATCAGATTTTTGTCATTGCTTGCCAGATTGAACATAAACTAGCACAGAATCTGAGCCTCTCAGGCACAGAAGTGCAAGTTCTCACTCTCTTGCAACACGCACATAATCTTTCCATGCAAGATAAAGTCTGAAGTGGCCAGCAATGTGCAGAGAGAGTCAGTTGTGTAGCAAAAAGAGTTTCCCCTTCAGCTTACCTTCATGAGAGATTATTTTCTTGGGTCTAGTCATAGGGTCATGTTACTAGGAGTAAATTACATAGCTAAAAGGGTTTTTCCCCCCTCCCCTGGCCCATAGATGTCAGCTTGTTAGTAGTAAGTGCTAGTGATTGGGTAGGTCCTGTCTAGACAGCAGCTTACATTCTGACACTGCTTACCATGTGTGTAATGATTTGTTACTTCTGAACATTAATTCTTTCAAAAAGAAAAGAAAGTGTCTTTATTAAGGAAAAGTGCTCCTTTAGTCTTAGAATGAATTCACTAGGGGGTACAGACTCCTAAGGAATATAGTGGTTTTGTTTTTTCTGGTGTGTTTGTGTTTAAGCTGTAATTCAAGAAAAACATTTATGTAAAGTGGTTGCTTCATAGAACTTACATCAAGGTTAATCAAGTTTTCTCCTCACCAGCTTTTTAGAAGTGCAAGGAAGGTTATACTTTTAAGAGATGGTAAAAACTTTAAGAGTTTTACTTTTATGCAGAAAGAAACAATTTAGGAATTGAATAAGGAAACTTTGCTTTTGACAGATGAACTGAAAATCATGAGAGTGGTCTTTTGTCCAAAGTTTGCTTGCCTCATTACAGGATATAGCATATAACCAGGGAAATTTTTAAGAAATATTACTTCACGTTTGTAGCACCAAAGAACAGCAGAATTCTGTGCTATTTGAAGAGACTACTGTGACTCAAGTGAACTTACAGTAGGTTATCCTCATTACTCTAGAAAGGGTACCCCCTGAAAGTACTGAGTGCTGAGAATCCAAGGTGTAAATGTTTTAATTTGGCTGTGGAAATGCTTTTTAAAATTGACATGTCTGTACAATGACAGTTTTGGGGAACAGAGAACCGAATTATTGTTCATTATGTGTATGTTGTTGAAAAATTTCTAAGCATATTAGATATTCTGAATATGCCCCGAGTTACCGGCAGTGTTAAAATTTAGGTTAATGACAAAGGTACTTTTTGACCTATAGTCAGTGGTACTGAATGGCTCTACTCTGTTGCTCTCCTAAGCAGCTGCTAATGATACCTAATCCTTGTGCTATTTTTAGCTCTGAAGCAACTGCTGTGCAAAGCACTGTTTTAAGCTGTGTGTAGATTAGGGCTAGTTTGGTGGTAGAGGCCTTAAAAATTTAGAGAAATTTGTGTGTGTCGTTGGGCCTGATGTTTCTTTACTTTCTCTCCTCCCATTTTCCCCTTCTTTATTCTCCTTCCCTCACTCCCTCTCTCCTTCTTTTCTTGTATTCTTTCTCTTCCTTTCTTTCAATCTCATTATCTTTCTTTTTTTTTAATCCTAGCAATATTTACATAGGAGGGTGTTTAGCAGACCCTTCTAAGGAGTTGTATTCTTATTACAACATAACCTTTTTAAACTAACAAAACCACAGTTAAGCACTTAGTGAATTCTTATGGATTTAATCATAACAGCTTTGTTTTGTGCAAATTATTTAGATGAAACTATTTAGAGATAGATTTGTGTGAAGCTTAAGAAAATTTGAAGTAACTGCCTACAGTCAGTTTTATAATAAGTGATGGATGATAGAGGGACTGTGAATGTACTTGGTAAATGTTACCCTGTGTACGTGTTACCTTATGTATGATCTGCTTCCCCCATATCTTTAGGGAAGTTATTTGCCTGCCACATGCCTTAAAGAGTATGATGAAGATAAATTTTCCCAATTAGGATCTCATTTATTAAATTATAAACATCTCCCCCATTCAACAAATACATCAGTAATTCACATTCTCTGTTTTTTTGCTGATCTTCATAAGGTCGTCTTTACATACTGAAGTTCATTTCTATTTTGGTCATTGTCTAAGTTATGTAATTTGTGAATTCGAGTGTTGCAATGTTTCTTTCTTTTGACAAGCCATTTTTCTTTCTTGTAGGGTGGTTTACAGGAAGTTGCTGAACAGTTAGAGCTGGAACGGATAGGACCACAGCATCAGGCAGGATCTGACTCATTGCTCACAGGAATGGCCTTTTTCAAAATGAGAGAAGTATGGAGACATCAGTGCATTTTTCTCAGTTGGTTTTTAGGTTGAGAACATTAAAATCTAATGGCAAAAGTTTTGGGGCAATAAGTACATATTAAGTGAAGATATAATTATAGGTACCATATAAGTCATACTCACTACACTTGAATGAAAGTAATCAAAAGTCATCATAAGTCATCTTGAAATGTAGTTCAGAAGGCAATGAAAAAAAATAAGTTCTTTGTAGAATAAAAAATTTAAAGGACCTTAGAATTCATGTAGGTCCAACCATATTATTTCTTGGTGAGGAAACTGAGGCCAGATGCAGGTAGCCTTTATCCAAGGTCATACACATTACTAATGGGAGAACTCTAGAGGACTTTCTGTTGGCCACATCAGTGTTGCTTCTGTCAAGTCAAGGAATCCATATGTTAAGTTTTCCCTGGCACTGGCTTCTCTTAGGTATTAAACTGCTGCTGAAAATACTATTTGCTCTTGCCATTCTTCAGTTCTTTGAGGATTTACAGAGTAGGACTCATGCTTTTTAGTAGATTCTGACAAAGAGGTTTTGAATTCTAAAGGGGTTAAATCTGAAATAGTTAAATCAAAAATCATGCTGGGCAGACACTCCTTAAGTGGCAAAAGACAGAGATAAGTTCTTCAAATATAAAGAAGTTAGGTATGGAAGAATGAAATTTAATGAACCCAAGTTACTCTTAGGTTAAGTGACAGGTATACTTCACTGTAGCTAAATGCAAAGAAAAGAAAGCCAGTTGTGCAAAAACAAAACAGAACGGACTTTTTTGCTTACAAGAGTTTTCCTTCTTGCAAAATATTCACTGTAGAATTCTTTTGAGTATATCCTCTTAGACATTAAAGAAATGACTGAGAATACTTCTGGGGATTTAAAACTTTTTGTAGAAATGTATTAATAATACATACAATAGAAAGCATATAGCTATTTTGCCAAGTGGTATTGATTCAGAAGTCATTTGGGCTGTTCATGACAAGTAAACATTTTGTTTTGTACTTCTTCCCAGTGCTTCATTAGAGAATTAAGACAACCTTTTGAGTTCTCAGTTTTGCATTTAAAAATACCTTAATGGTTCAATTAATGGTGGATTCTCTGCTACTAATTCGTTATCTTTATTTTTCTTGGCTTTATTAAAGATAATAACCTAATCTGAATGTTCAGGGTTTGCTGTCCACACATGTTTGGGGTTTGATTGTTTTTAGCCAACTTAGCCTTGCACATAGACTCAAGGCTACTTATAAACCTAAACTTCCCCTCCCCTGCCCATTACTGGCTATTTTTGTTCATTCTCATGATTAAATATTATTAAATTAATGGAATAAAAATGCCTGCCATTTTTCCGTTACAAATTCTCAAAAATGGTCTGAGTGTTAATAGGAAAGGCGTTGTGTTTATACATTTTTTTGGTAGTCTTTTTCTTTGGTTTCTTTTGAAAGTCAGTCTTATACGTTTAATTTAAATGTGTGGCTTCAGAGGAGCACCACAGAAAAGAGCTGTCATTATAGTTAATGAACAGTCAGTACTTACATTGCTGAAATATAAATTACCAGTGGTACCTTTTGGTTAAAATTATCTTTTTTTTCTTCCAAAATTCCTTTTTAGATGTTCTTTGAAGATCATATTGATGATGCCAAATATTGTGGTCATTTGTATGGCCTTGGTTCTGGTTCATCCTATGTACAGAATGGCACAGGGAATGCATATGAAGAGGAAGCCAACAAGCAGTCATGACATGAAATAGTTCTTTTATTTTTATTTTATTTGAGCTACGCACATGCTTGTATATAGCTTTTATCTCTGGTTGAATCCCTTGAACAATAGACATTACTTTTTTTCTCTCATAGCTCATTTTATTTTCTGCCTTTCAGTACTAAGTATGACCATTCCTATCTCAGATCTTAATAAATAGAAAAGCATTCAGGTTAAATCTGGCCTTAATATACTTGTTAGTAGGCGTGTGTGACGGAGAGTGGGGAAAGCTATTCAGTATTGAATACTTTGATCAACATTACTTACTTGAGCTTGGTTTTTTTCCCCTTCCTAAATTAACTAGCACTGACTGTAATTTATTTCCCTGTTTCATGTCTCCCTTCCATTCTGCAGGAGTTTTAGCTATTTGAGATTGTGGACCATCAATTTTGCACTTTAGAGAGTGATTCTGACTCAAATCCTCTGTTTTATCAGCAGTTTTGGCTTTTCTTGCTCTTAGCTGGAAAAATGACCATCTGCCAACTTTATACAGTATTTACTTGCTTTTGACCCACAGAATATAAAACATGCATTGTGCAAATGGTTGATTCAGCAAGACTACCAAAAAAAAAAAAGACAAAAAAACTACTGAGGAGCTTAGTAACTGCTGTTTCTGTACGTAGTAGTTAATCTCCCAAGCACATCTAGTGTCTGTCAGTTTCTAATTGGCATGTGTAGGCTGCTCTGTGACTGAAGAATTTTTCAAACCAGCTTTACACCCTTCAGGAAAAATCCTTTGTGATTGGATGTTTCGTGTCTGCCCGGAAACTGGTATCCAAGATGTTGAAGCTGCGGTTATTTTATGATAGCACACTTCCCTTGATCTGCTTCTTTTTATTCCATCGCTATTTACCCTTATTTTTAATTTTTTAAAATTTTATAGCCATACTTAATGATGCTCTTGATTTGTTGATTACACAAATCAATTTCATTAAAATCCAAAGATTGCAAGTCTTTAGGTATATTTTATACCAGATTAAATTAGAAGACAAAAAATTTGTGCTTTCATAGTTGCTACAAAGATAAATAATGGAGAGATTTGGTGCAAAACAACAAAATACAAAAAATATAAATTTATTAGCTATATACAGTGTAGCTGATAAAATTACCTGAGGAGTGTAATGCTTGTTTATTTTTTTGTGTATATCTTTGCAATCTATTTTATATATATTGACAAAAGAGACTGTGAAATATTTAGCCATGCAGAATATGTGACCAGATCAGAGCATGTGTAGGAAGACACTTTGGTAATCATTAACTCTGCCCTGAAATGATGGACTACAAGTTATGATGTGTGTTATCTGCACTTCAATCAGTAGTATTAGCAAATCTCCAAATGTTAGCCACATTGGTTTGTTTCTCTTGTACATTCTTTATTCATGATACTTCAATGCTGTAACTGGGTGGTCCTTTTTAAACAAAACATTTGTGAAACAGGGATTGTTTTTAAAGCTTTTGTAAATAAAGGCTTCAGAAATGTTTTCTTATATATGTTGATGACTAGTAATTTTGTTTTAGAAATATCTGGGGGCTATTTTTTTTTTTTTTTTAATTTGGGCAACTGAACATAACTCAGTAACTTTATTAACTAGATGATTTTTCATCTATTAATTGAAAAAATCAACCTGAGCCTTCTACATTTCAACAGTGTTGGCTTATTTTTTAATGCATACCTCAACTAGATGTTAAGACTTGACTTCTGTCTCCCCATTTATTCTGAAAGATGTACAAAGTAAATGCATTTGGTATAACTTACTGTGGCTTCTTTTAAAGTCAACACAAATTAGCAGGTATCTAATTGGTTTCTTTTTCTTTTGATCTTTTATAAAGATTGCCTTTTAAATAGCCATGTAGTTGCTGAATTTCAGTTTGTAGTTGCTGAATTTCAGAGTTTGTATCAATTTTTTGGTTTTGGTTTCTGTCTCCAAGAACTAATATATTTTATAACTTCTAAAAGAGGAACATTATAACCTTTACTAAACCTAGCTTTTGGATAAAAGATATTCGATCATTTTTTCATGTTATAAGCCATTAATTCTGGACTTAACCGTATTCTGTTAAATCTACTAGAGCAAGAATCAGCAAACTATATGGCCTACTGATCAAAACCAGCCTGCTGCCTGTATTTTGTATGGCCAGTGACATGAGAATGGATTTTACAGTTTTTAAATGGTTGGGGGGGGAAAAAAAGAGCATTTCCTGACGTGAAAATTATGAAATTCAGCATTTAGTGTCCATAAATAAAGTTTTATTGGATTGCAGCCACATCATTTATGTACTGTCTATGGCTATCTTTGCACTACAATGGGAAAGTTGAGTAGCTGCTACAGAAACTGCCTATGGCATTCTCATCATTTCATGACCCGACAGCAGTTGTGCCATGTATATCTCTGAACCACAACATTTTATTGTTTGTTTATATTACCAATTCATACCCACTATGTCAAAACAAGAAAAGTGCACTTTGGTGTGCTTTTTAAGGCACACTGGAGTGTGAATTATATTATCAAATTTTAATAAACTGTGACACTATAACTGCTAAAAAAAATAACAATGTATGTTGATATAACCAGACTAAGCCCTCATCACAATATTCCCAACTCATGGGAAAGCAATAGGAGAATTAGCAATTTTAAAGTGGAGTGTATCATCACAGCATAATTTCTTCATAAAAATAGAAAATGAAAATAAGCCTGCAGCCAAAGTATGTTTAGAAGTGGCCCATTTGTTAGCCAAGCAAAGCTGTTTACTGATGGTGAGTTATATATCATGTCTGAATGCAGTAGCCCAAAGAATGTATCCAGAGAAAACTTAAGCTTTGTGTACAGCTTTTTGATGAGAACAGTTGCTTGAAGAGTGGGGCACAACATCAGCAGTTAATTATGGAACAAGACAAATGATTTTGAGTTTTTCTTTGGCTCTTAATGAGTCAGATGTTATCAGTACTGCCAGCTGTTCTTTACTTTTGAGAAATCAGTGCTGAGTTTGAGTAAAGAAGAAACGACTACAGGTGAGAATATTTTCAAAGAAGTTGAGAAACCACTAAGTCAGTACAACCTGAAGTGGAATCTACAAGGATGTGATATAACTGATGGTGGTAAAAGTATGCATGGAGCAGGAAAATGTTTAATCAAATTTTAAAACTTGTGGAAATGTAAGGTGTTTGGTTTGGTGGGGACCCATTTCACTTATGTCATACATCTTTTTTTGTCCTAACAAGAATTAACATTGTTTACTGATAGCTGGTGTCTTACACCACTGCAAAGACCATGTAGAAAGAGCTTAAACCAAAAGAAAAAAAAAAAAAAGAAAAACATACCTGAAGTATACATCTGTATACAGACTGTCCTTCTGTTGATTCTTTCTAGCCATTACTCCAGGGCTCATCCATATTCTCTACTTCTTGCCTAAGTATATTTTTTTAAAGAACTTTAAAACATGTTTGTATGTTACACTAAGATTAGTGTATAATCAAGGTTGCTTTTTTAAAACATTCAACTTTCACATAAATGATTAGGGCATTTAAGATGCTTTCAATACTAGGCTTTAGGGGCTATACATACTGACAGAAAAAGACACAAACCTAAATTCTAACAATAGTCTTCCTTTCAGCTGAATAAAAACAGAACTGAAGCTTTCTATGGTAACAGTTCTTTAATTCAACATCAACAGAACTCTACTTTGGGGCATTATGTTTTTTTCTTAATTTGATTAAGCACCTTTATCTGTCAAACAGGAAACAAGTATTAAATTCAGGTCAGGATTGAACTACTTACATTGTTAAATCTTCCCTGGAAGATGCAACAGAAATCAGTTTGTTTTCATGAATCATAAAATAATATGTCCTTTCTGCGCAATAAGGAGCTGCTTTAGCATAAACCAGAGCTTAAAGTCACTTATCAAAAGGCCCCCTTTGGTTTAATTGGTACTCAGAAATAAGTCAACACAAAAGATGAATAACATTAACACATTTCCCCCCCAACTGTAAACTAACAGTACAGAAATACTGAATATTGGCTATATGAACAGGAACATCAAAGATCTATGTTTGGGCGTTGTCACCATTTTGTTTTTGCTGTCACTCTTCTGCAGTGAGAGGGGCTTCAAGAGATTTAAAGTTGTCCTTATTGACATTGGCCAGACTTCCATTTGACCTTTTTGTTGGTAAAGAACTATTCAGGGGTGTCAGAGACTGAGCTCTTAATAACCTAGACTGCATTATGGACAAGCATCCTCTTTACTTACATCCTTTTTTTTGGAAGATGGAAAAAACATCCTATTTCAGAGCCTCCTGCTATACTGAACATCGTGCTGGGAGATACTTCATAGTTTGTGATCCATAGGAGTCCTTTGAAACAAGCCTACTTGAACTCATCCCTTCAGTGATGTCCACTTGATACAAATCAGGACACTACTGTAAAAGAATAACAAATCCATCATGGCAAAGACAAAAGGAAGGGCGCACGCTTTGGACCATTATAAAGTCTAACACAGTTGCCTGTGTTCTGTAACAAAGTAAGATATTTTGGTAGTAAATTCTAAATCTAGTGGAGGAAGAGACTGCTGTTTTAAAATCAAGACTTCTCTAATGTTGGAATGTATTTAATGTTTTTAGTAAGTGACATGATCAAATTGCTCAAGTTTTAATAAAAATTAGAATCTATGAATTTTTACCAAGACAAGGTAAAAAAATTCTGGTGGTGTCTTTGTAAAAGAGTAACAAATCCTTGAGGTGTGTAACACAATTTGCTTCCACAGGTAAGAGGAAATACTTCTAAGTTGGCTAAGTATGTGGAAAAGGAGTGCAGGCTGTTAAAAAACATTTGGGGTTACTTAGAACAGTTTTCCACCGAAGGATCTTACCCAGAGATGTATGTTGCTAGTGAAAATCCATTGTTGAAATGCATCACTTCAGATAAAATGTTAGCAGATCAGAATTTGTAGTCTGTGGAAGGGGGATGGTCGTACTGGAGGATACCTTCATCACGGTTTACAGTGTAATTGGATTTGTGTTTAAGTTTTATGAGGTTTGAATATACGGGGTGGTTTTTTTAAAAAAAATTCATAATAGTGTCAGTACTATCACTTTTACAAGTAAATATTTGACAATAAGTGTGTACCACAGTATACAGTAAGAATCAGCCCAGCAGGTTTACGTGTGCTATTGCAAAACAGGGAAAATTTGCTAGTTTTTAATATAAGGGAGTAGCAGCTTTTTCACAGGTTTTCTTGAAGCATGAATCACATTTGTAGCTTAATTTTTTATGAACATGGTTTATAAGACCTTTGTGTATGATTTTCCCAGTGAAGATGGTTTTTTGTCAAACATATGCCATATTTCCAACAGTTATCTATTGATTACAGCACACTCAAATGTTAGTCTTTTTCTAATTGTCCTCAGACTCCTTTAACTACTAATGAGCAATCACCTCATCCTGTCATCCACTTCCTCTCCAAAGACCTATGTTATAACCAGGTTGTAGACATTAATCTTGCCTGCAGGAGCTCTGGTAGATGATTAGGAAAAGTATATCTTTAAAGCAATTTAGATTGTTAGTGCAAAGGCAATTTCATATAGACAGCTAACAAAGGTGATCAACCAGACTTTATTATGGTATAACAGGAGGGAATTCATAGATAAGCACTTACTTGAATGTCTCATCACTGTATTCAGATGCAGTTTTTTTCTCTTTGAAAAAAATAAATCTTTCACTGCACAATGGCAAATAGCTAATGTATATGAAGCATTTGTACAATATTTTTAAATGAAAAAATTCTTAAATATTGATACCTATATGATATAATCTCTAAAAACAGGAAAAATCAAAATTATCATTTAATGGACTGTCAGGACATACTTCAAATGTCTTCAAGTTTGAGTTAAGCAATTAATTTTTTTAAAGTAAAGTATTTAAAGTGTTTTTAAGGTACATTTTATAAATATATACAAAACGTAGGTCTATTTGATGCTCTGTTCACTCAGATAAAATTTATACTGCAAATCTAATGATATGCCATCATCTCCAAAAATTATAACCCCTTAGAGTTAAAACTAAACAAAAAACATTTTAAAGATTAGTCACTGTATGAAACCAAAAAGGGAACCATTACAACTTAATGAAAAAAACTTTATTTTGAAAAATGTTTTCATCTGATTCTAATGTATATTGACTTATGGATTTGAATAATTACATGAAAGAGCTAAAGGGAGGGGGGGAAATTAACAGTAATCTAGCAAGGTAAAGAATAAAAATCCCTCTTTTTCCCCTAATTTCTAGTTTGACAGGAGGGGTCACCCAACAGAATCCTGTCCGTAAAAACAGCTCTAGTACTGTGCTTTGAAAAACATCTGGCTGCATATAATTCTTAATACATTATGTGATGCTCTTGCCCTTAAGACTTCTAAAAGTAGCTATAGGTTCCAGCCTGGCACTTCAGGTAATGAAAACGATGACCAAACAATGCTTTAGGATAAAAGTAAGAATGTATCATATCTTCTGAGTTTTCTTGAAGTAGACTGTCAGATCAAAATCTTTAGTTTAAAAAAAAAAACCTGAAAAAGACCACCATCCTATTGCTCAAAGAATTGCACTCAAATGATGTATAAAATGGACTGGGCTGACACTGGTTCTTTCATAAAGTCATTTAATATAAAACTTCATATTTTTAGCAAGGATGAGCAACTGCAAGGATCTGTTACTCCATTATCCTCTGGTCTTCTAGGCTACTTTGTGTTGAATTTATCTAATTCAGATTTTGAAAACTTTAATACCATTTTCTCTTTGTTTAAATACCAGTTCCTTAGCTGTGTAGTCCTAAGGGTAATCTGCTTTAAATTCTCAAAATTTGTACCAAAAAAATGTATACAGTGTATTCTAATTGCTAACATTTACAAAACTTGCACTCCATCAAATTAAAAAAGAATAAGACTCTTTAATAGTGCATAGAAGGCACAAGAGCTTCTTAGTATATTTACTGAAGCCAAACATTTTGGCATCAACAAACACACCACTGTAGTTTATCTTAAACTCAGTTTCCAAACAGCACACCATTCAGTTCATGTGGGACTAAATTTCCAAAAGGATATGACTTTTGTTTGATGATTTGCATAATTTAATCTTAACAGGTATTTGAGGACCTATGTAGTTTAACTGTCATACTTAATATGGATGTCAATGAAGGATTAATCCATTGGCCCATCAGGGATTCTTAACAAAAATTCAATGTTTGCTATGTTCAATAGAAGAAATAACCTAAAGAGACTTTTAAAAGCTAAACCAGCAAAAGAATATCATAAACCAATCTTCATAATTGTTATTATAGACTTTCCCCCATTTTCAGATAATTAAAATAAATGAAAAATATATTTCTGATGTAATAGAAATGTATTAATTCTGACAAAGATTTTCCAGCCAGTTGAGCTCAAGCTTCAATGATCACACTTCTTTTCCAGCAGGGAACAAAGGCTAGAATTAAAGTCTGGCCAAAAAAAAAAAAAATGGATGGTCATCTTCAACTGCAGGCCACTTGAAATTTGTAATGAATTCATAGTTTTTACAGTTCACGCAGCCTAAGGCTAGATTCGCATCAGAGGGAGGAAACAAGTCTCATCTGCTACCTCCACCTTCTCGTAGGTATCAGGTTTTACGAATAAAGCTTATCATTATAATGTTACGTGAAATCTTTTAAATCTCAACATCTTAATAGTCTCAATTTTCTGAATCAGAGGATCAGTGGGTTTTTTATGTGGTAAGTTGTGCTCCCCAAATATCTGGGTGAAAACTGGCCCATGAATTTATTCCAAGTTTTTATGACAGAAGATATTTTTGTCCTTGATTCATAAACCATAACTACTTTTAATGTTTAAGAGGAATGTGTGTTAGTTGAAACAATCTGTATACTGGAGTAAAAATGTGTTATGTTTTAAGCAACAGCTCAGAGAGAAACGGTCAATTCACATTCTGCATATCCAGCCAGAGGGGTTGGGAACAGCTAGCTAGTGGTGCCTTCCTGCGGGAAGCCTCTTCCATCCATCCACAGCACTGATTACCTTGGGATGAAACAGAAAACATGAAACTCTCGTGTTAACTCTAAAAATACAAGCAAACAAAAAATGAACCAACTCATTCATTGTTGCAATAACACCCCTTGTTCAAAATTAAATGTTTTCTATACTAGAAGGCTCATCAGACGAGTTCTTGAATATAGACAGAACTTTACATCAATTCTCAAACTATAATACACACATACAAGAGAAGAGGATCTTGTTAAAATGCAGAAAATACAGATTCTGATTCAGTAAGTCTAGGGTAAGGTCCACAATTCTGCATTTCTGTTAAGCTCCAGGTGATGTCAATACTGCTGGTTTGGGGCCCCAATCTGAGCCACAGGGTTCTATGTTCTTAGTTCTGAATTTGTCTGAGGCCAATAGGAGTTTACAAGTGACAAGTGAGTTGTTAGGGGATTTAGGGAAGTAATTCTGAAATACCATGTGCATAGAATCACAGCATTTTCAAGTTTCTATTGTGTAAGAGTGAAGGTTGGGCAGGCTAAGTTTAACCTATACTTTAGCACTATTATGGATTTAGGCACATTTTCACTGTGTGGAAACTATACTGAACCAAGAAATATTTTATAAAAAGGTCACAGGTCATTTACTAATGTAGTTGAAAAAGGAGAAGAGATATCATTTAGTAATATAATCAAATTAGGTGTATCAATATCAGATAATATTGTTCAGTATAAATGTGTATTGAATGAATTGCAAGTCTGAGGTATAAAGCAGGAAAAACTTTAAAAAACTATTTTGACTATCAGCTACCTTAGGAAAATTCAATTTTTTAAGGAACTTTTCACTGGTATGTCAACAGAATGAAAAACATTACATCAGAAAACACTTTTTTTTCTTTTACGTCAACGCAGTTGATTCATGCTACAATTGGGTTTTTATGACCACTACTGTCATATATTTAAATGTAATAACATCAACTTTCTGTGAGATATTAAACGTCAATGATGTTATTTTATCACCCATTTACCAACTGTTTATTTAGAACCTACTATGTGTCTGGCACTGCAAAGGGTTGAGAATAATGATAAACAAACACAACACTGATCTTATCAAAATACTGGGAAATCTACCGGATTTACACACAAAGTTACGTTACTATGTAAGCTTATAAAATATTTAACACAGATAAACCTCACATACAATGGTAATTATAACTAATTCAACGTACTAAAAAAAATCCTGTGAAACTTTGTATGCTTTACAGAACTATGTTCTGTAAAATACTTTGCTTGTGGTATTAGCTAATGATTCGTATTTATATAATCAGTTATATTTTAAGAATTATTTCCAGAAATTTACACTGTATTCGCTAATTAACCAAATTGAGAACATTAAATTTTCACTATCCTAACCATAGTCACAATCAATCTGATCTACTATACCATCATATAGAGTCATCTAAAACCAAAACACTGGCCAAATGGCACACAGGATTACATGGCTATTCACCAAAACCAGGACCAAGTAAAATAAAAACCACATATCCATGAACCACTTCAACACAATTTTGTTTCAGGTGCTACTCTCTTGCTAGGTCGCAGTTTTATAAGTAGAGAGTTATCTGGATAATTTCAATGTTCAATTCTTCATATATTTTTTTAATTTTTAAAACTTTTATTGAAGTACAGTTGATTTACAATGTGTTAATTTCTGCTGTACATCAAAGTGATTCAGTTATACATATATACATATATTCTTTTTCATATTCTTTTCCATTATGGTTTATCAAGGCTATTTAGTTCCCTGTGCTATACAGCAGGACCTTGTTGTTTATCTATCCTACATATAATAGTTTGCAGCTGCTAATCCCAAACTCCCAATCCTTTTCCCTTCCACCACCCTCCCCCTTGACAACCACAAGTCCAATTTTTCATATTGTTTATTGTAACAGTACACACAGTCGTTTGACTTGTTAAGATGTTTATGGCTTTGTTCCAAAGGGGCTCCTTATTGTAGCTTTTTATTGACTGCAGCCTTATAAATAGATTTCACTTTAAGGAAACTAATTTGGAACTATAGGTTTAAAAAAATTACCGGTTCAAGAAAATGACTTGCAATACCTAGTAATTTAAGGATGACACATGCTCTGGGGTCCTACTGTGACCAAAAATAGGGGTGGCAGAGATTTGTGCTAACAAGATATAATTATCTTGTATTTAGACTCAGTGAGATTCAACTAATGGGTGGTCAAGAATAAGACCACTGGATATCCTGAAGAAAAAAATAAAAAATTGCATGATCCTATGAAATGACAAGACAATTGTCATCTAAAGTTCAATATTTTAGGATCAATCTTTGCTATTTAATGCATTACTATAAAAATGAATTTTGTTCAGCTTATATTTTATCAAGTTAACCTAAGTACTAGCTAACATTCAAGCTAAATCCATGTCCAGAGGTCTCTAGCATGACTGATGCAATCCCAAGGGTCAGCTAAGACATCTTGTATTTGAGTCACTCAAAAGTAAATGTTGGGACCTCCCTGGTGGTGCGGTGGTTGAGAATCTGCCTGCCAATGCAGGTGACCTGGGTTCGAGCCCCAGTCCAGGAGGATCCCACATGCTGCGGAGCAACTAGGCCTGTGCGCCACCACTGCTGAGCCTGCGCTCTAGAGCCTGTGAGCCACAACTACTGAGCTCACGTGCCACAACTACTGTAGCCTGTGCCCCTGGAGCCCCTGCTCCACAATGGGGTCGGGGGCCACCACAGTAAGAAGCCCGTGCACCGCAACAAAGAGGGGCCCCCTCTCGCCACAACTGGAGAAAGTCCGTGCGCAGAAACAAAGACCCAATGCAGCCAAAAATAAATAAATAAATTTATAAAAAAATAAATAAATAAATGTTTATGGAAACTATTTGCCCTAAGAGAGCTAGAGAACTGTTGAAAATATAAAACATAACAATAAAGGAAAAGCTTTTCTTACTTCCGTGAAGTATGAATAAATTCTGTTAGAAGAGTTAATTCTCATTCTCCATGGTCAGTGCAGGATTGCTCATACCTTCAAGAAAGAACATAAGTTAGCAATTTTTGTTGTTGCTTTTGAACAAATAGGCAGAGACCTGTTTATTCAGTCATGAATCCTGCCAGTGTTTTTCCAAAAGTGACCTGTACGTAGTATGGGTATTTAGAAGATGTTATATAGAACACATACATACATACAGTACAGTTGGCCACAACCCGTGTCACAAAAAAAGCACTTTAAAAACAGTTAAATATATACACCTGAGGAAGTAGGGGTGTGAATAAAATAATGTAAGAAACATTGAGCCTGGCACTTCTCACACTACCTTAAATCACTGTTTTCTAATTCTTCATCTACCTACCTCATTCTTGTCAAACTAATCTTGGAGCCCTTTCTCATCTCACCATTTTCATATTTCTCTTCCTTCTTGTACACCATCTTTTAAACTTTAAATAATTTCTCAATTTATCTGTCACAGTAACAGAAAATTAATCTATGTCTCCAAACTAACAGCACACAGAAACCAGAAAATCACTTCTACATTAATGTAGAACTATAAAGTGAAATATGAATCTCTTCTGAAAGACAGTTCTTTGTCTTTCTACCCCCCAAATATACATCACTTCTTTGTCTCTAAGGCAACTGAGGGATTCAAAAGGCAAACAGGTGTCATCAATTTTGTTTAGATAATACCTAGTCCCTCCCATAGACTGAAAAATGGAATGGAATGTTTGAAGGTGAAGAGACAGACCAAATTATGAATACTCAAATCATGGGGATCTTCAGAGGGCATACACATTTCTCAAGAACAAGACTCTTTAAAGAAAGAGAGAATGTGATTGATTATATATTAAATAATGACTTCAGAACTTTTCCTCTGACTATCCATTTGTTTTTCACTAAATCCCAAAGAGATTTCAAATAAACCAGGAAAGACTTTAAAGTGCAGTAAGCCAAAGTCAGGCAAGCACTAGGAAAAGGTTTGAAGAAAAGACTAGAAATGAAGGAGAAACATTTGAAGACTTAAATAGGTCAATTTGGAGATTTTCTGGCTAATAGTGCCTTAATTGAGCATGCATGGTTTTGCACTCAGGAGACCACACATATAATATATACACACCCCTGCACATATGATCACATATTTTGTTTAATACTTAAAAACCCTGAGAAATAAGTAGTATGTTAAAGATGAAGCAAAGTCTAAAGGAGGTTAAGTAACTTAACAAATACCACACACTGATTAGGTGCCCAAATTGGGATTTGATATCAGGTCTGTCTGCCTTCAAACACTTCCTTGTTTTTTGCCAATAAACTATATTGACCCAAATAATCAAAAGATTAAAATCAACAATAACAAGAGAACTGTGAGTGGGATATGAAGAAATAACAGGTAGCTAAAGTTATGGCAATTCTGCAATGGCTTTACTTCGACATTTTGAAATGGATAAAACTTTTGAGTAAAAACTACATAATTTGAGATCCCTTTCAGTAGATACTTTTCAACCTTTTGTCTGAGCTTACTGCACTTTTTCCAATTTTTAAATAAATTATATTTTGAGTTTATCATTTTATTTAATATGCGGTAATAAAGATTTGGTTCTCTAAACTGGAAAAAGGCAATGCAAATCTATTTTTCACAAAATGATTTTCTACAGCTTCCAGACATTAATCAAAGCACTTCACAAGCAGTTCTTTGAAAACAGTTCTATATTTACAATGGTAGTCTGACTCCAAAACAAGAAAAATTCTACAGGTAATAAGAATGAAAAATTTTTACCACTTTCACTTTTTAAAAATAAAATATATCGAAATAGCCAAACAAGCATACTCTTACCAGCTTTACCTTTTCCCAGGTTTGTGCTGTTCTCTGTCCAAGACTGAGAATCAGTAAGAAGGTGGCTCTGGGACTCTCTCAATGGCTTTGCAGGAAATTGATGGTTTTCAGGACTGAATAACAATAATTATCATCATGATCATTAGGTTAACTCTTGATAGTATTAGGGTGAGTGTTTTGCAAAGGATGGAACTCAACCCACTTGTGGTGCAAGATAATTGTAGGAGTTACACAAGAGAATTTGGGGAAAACAGGAACAAGGCATTAAATCACACTGACTCACAATGAAAAAAGCGTTCTCACTTCAGTTCACTCTTCTTTCTTCTGATTACAATACAATGACAATCTCTGACTTTGGCAAATCTCCATTCTTAATATGGAGAATAGGCCTCAGCCTAAGACTTTAGCAGGTAAGGGAATCTAGTTAGAACTTAACAGTATTTTATTATTGATTTTATTTTTTTTTAAGTTATATTCTATGGCAAATTATACTAATTTCTCATTTATGACAGTGATATAAAGTTTGGTTTAAAAAAATTTAAGTGGCAATTTAAATAAAAATATTAAAGAAAATATTAATTTTACAAGTGGAAAAAAATATATGAAGATGATGGTAGAAAGATGATAAGTTTGAGAAAAACTGACCTACTTATTGTTTCTAAAGTGGCCTAACTGGTCTCGAACAAAGAATTCTCTATCTTTCTCTATAAAACTGAAACAACAAATTTGAACGTTATCTTGCAGGAATGTTGAAAACATCTGACACTGTCAGGTCTTAAAATTCTGATGTTTAATTTGGTAAATAAAGAGTTTAAAAGAAAGACTTTAGGTTTTAAAATTTAAGTAGCATGCCACATATGACATACTAGATGGTATGAAAAAATATACATAAAATAGCATTTCACTTAGATTAAAAAAATTATTGGCACAGAAACTATTAGTGTATTATTTTACAACACACCAAAATAGAAATTATAATAATGTTCAAAAGAAAAACCCACTTAAAATTCTTCCAAGAGTAATTTCACATATTTTAGTTGACTATAACTATTATATTTTTTAAAGGATATGCCTTTGCTCCTTAACAATTACCTCATATCTAAAATTTGAGACTATTTCAATTTTGTGCTGCTTTAACAACCCCTTCCTAAAATTTTGGGAGGAAAATCTTAAAAAAGAAAAGCTTGTCTCCTATTCATATGAAATATCTCTTTTACTCTAATTCTAATTATTCCTCAGGAAAGGGACCTTAGACCAAGTACAGCTAACTAAGTCCTGGTTTAAGGACTGCTTGGAGAGTCATTACTGCTAACAGGAACCTAACAAATGGCAAGGATCCACTCATTCAACAATACTCATTGAGTACCTGTTACATCAGTGAGTAAAGCCTTTGATTTCGTGGAAATTTTGTTGTAATTGAGGAAGAAGTATAATAAATATATAGTAAGTCAGGTGATAAGGAGAGCTCTGATGACAGTAAAAGACAGTATAAAGGGAATGGAGGGGCAGGTTACGATTATCCAAGGGTTTCCAAAGGCGGCCTCTACTGTAAAGCTACACCTGAGCAGAAAGTAAGGCGAAGGCACAGACCATTCAGATATCCAGAGGAAGAACCTTTAGGAATAGGAACTGGCAAGTACAAAGCCACTAAATAAGGAACATGTTTGGTATATCTGAGGACCAGCAAGATCTGTGTGTCTGAGGATTTTGAGTGTCGGAAAAGTGGTACAGGGTGACATCAAGAGGTGTTGGGGAAGAGATTAGTCAGAGCAAGGTACGGACATTCATTAGCTTTTATTCTGAGCAAGATGGACAATCAGTGGAGGGTTCTGAGCAGAAGAGTGACACGATATGATTTACGCTTTAAAACGGTCACTCTGACATTTTAATGGAGAATAAACAGGGAATCAGAAAGGTCAGTAACAAAGGTACTGAAATAATCCATGTGAGAAATGATGGCTTGGACCAGGAAAGCAGCCTTGGAGGTGGTAAGAAAGTATCCAGGTTATAGATGTATTTGGAGGGGACATCTGACAGGATCTACACCTGTATATACAGGGTCCCCGAAAGAGAGGAATCTAGTATGACTCCCAAGTTTCTGGCCTGAGCATCTGGAAGAATGGAGGTCACTACTACTGATACATGAAAGAATGAAGAATCGAGTTTTGGGTGAGGCGAGGGTATAGATGGCTTGGAATCAAGAGTTCTGCTTTGCACCTGTTCAGCTGGCAACGCCTTTTAGATGTTTAGGTGGGACCACTGTGTAGACAATCAAATATACAACTCTGGAGTACACAGGGGAGACCAGCACTAGCCATAGAAAATTCATAGGGGCTAATCGGGGGAAATTATAGAATTTTGTAGAAGAGACTTTAGCTGTCAAAATCCAATCTCAACATTTAAAGGAAAGGGAAGAGAAGCCCGGAGAGGTTACTTGACCTCTTCTAGATCACCTAGCTGGGTAACAGTGCCAGAACTAGGATTTCTCCCAACGCCCATTGTACATTTAGTAGGAGAGATACTATCTCTAAAACCCAAATAGCCTTAAACTACAAAAACCTCTTAACAAGGATAAAAAACATTATTGAAAACTACTGTTAAACTTTATAAAAGCAGGAAAGCATTTTAAGTAATTTATTAAAACTAGATTTTTCTGCCCTGAAGTATACAAAAAAAAAAATTAGCATTTAGCTCTGTGGAATTTTAAAGCCAAAACTCACAGGGAAGGACCCAGTAAGACTCTGGTGCCTTTGAATGTCCCTGTGACACACATGAGAACGGCCTTCTCATTAACTGGTAGAGTCTGGACTGCACATAGCTCACTCTAGGGATGTTGGGCAGGGGGCAAATAGGTTTCATCTCATGACAATTTAAGATGATTTTGGAATGGCTGCCAGAATCACCACCTTGAGATGGATGCTGGGGTCACATCAGGCTCCAAGGGACAAAGCGCCATGATCAATAAGAAACACGAACTAGATGGGGAGACTATAAGCATAGGTGCTGTGAACATAGCATTCCAGCAACTAAGAAAACGTTTAAAATTTAACTAATGATATTATGGTTATGCTTTTACTATCGGCTTTCATTTAAAAATTAGAGGTATGGTCACATCAAAAAAAGTCTGCCTTGAACATGTAAAAAAATGTTTCAACTTAAAACTTCATGTAGAGCATTTTGAAACGTTTAGAAAGTTTTGCCTTTGGCAGTTAGTAGCCAAGTCAGAATCCAATTTCAAGTCTTCCTCAAATGCCTGATAGGCTGGAACCAAAAGAGACTTAAAGCAGTAGCCAAAGTCTCCAGACAATGAATTTCCAAGACTCCTTCCTTTCTCTCTCCACAGAAATGGCTCAAATCATGCTTAGAGGTCTTTAAAGAGTACCAAGAATATGGTGCCCATTGCTAATGGGACTGTCAAGCAGATGTCTGGGATTCCATTTCATCATCAAAGGCCTGATCCAGGCAGGGAAGTTTTTTGATCTCTATAACGGTTACGGCCGAGAAGAAAGGCCCGGAGGGTCAGAGGGAAAGTTTACCCTGTCTGCTCACCTGATCACTAGGGGGACTAATTTGGACTTACATTATTTTCTTTTAAGCACCACATTTAAAAAAATCATAACTTATTTCAGTTAACAAAAATGTATAGAGAGTTAACACCTGTTTACTGACCACCCAGATTAATAACAGAATTTTATAATTATGACTGAAGCTCCCTATGTAACCCTCCCCAGTCATACTTTCCTCTCACCCTCATTCCAGGTAGAAACCAGTAGAGTAAATTATCTTAAGTTCTTAAAATTTTTTTTCAAAGGAACATATAATCGAAGGACGCAAGAGGATAAAATATATTCTTTGAAAGTAAAATAGAAAAAAAAAATGAACTCACTTTTTAGATGATGAATTCAATCCTGCAGGAGTAGATGGCTGTTCAGGATCCTGGTTAACAAGGCAAGTTGGAAAGGAGCAGCCATCACCTAGACTGTAATTAAAATAAAAACTTACAATTATGCAGTAAAAAAAGATGATCTCTGTGAGTAGAACATAGTTATATTATGGACAAAACGTGTATATCAGACATGGGCTTGAATGTGGTATGTTTATGGAGATGTGAGTCAACTGATTTCCACACTGATATAATAGTGAGTCATAAAATAATACTGTAAAAAATAGTTTTTATGCAGAATTACAGCGTTCTTTTGTTGGATTACTTCCATTTTCAGTCTAAACCCTGAAAATTTTCACAACAAAGTACCTTGAAAAAATGGGTAGCAACCAGTACTTCTTCTCATCACCAAAAACCTGTCGCATATTTTTACCGAAACCCAAGCTGAATCCATTCTTATCTGTTCCATGTCGAAATACTGGACTTCTAAATGCCTCTAGAAAAGATGGTAGAGCAATCACATGAGTAAAGAGCACATCATCTAGCAACCCCTACAGTTAGAAATAACTGAATTAAATGAAGAAACTCTGAAAGCCAATGGCTAGCCTCCTGTGACTGCTTATATGCCTATCAACAGCCCTGCAATGAAGACTGTCTATTCTTTTAAAACAAACATAAAATATGATTAGATCTATTTTAGTTTTTAAGTAACCCTTTTATTCTTGCAGCAGCACATCTGCATTGTAGAAAATTAGAAAATGCAAATAAGCAAATAAAACTTTACATCTTCGGGCTTCCCTGGTGGCGCAGTGCTTGAGAGTCCGCCTGCCGATGCAGGAGACGCGGGTTCGTGCCCCGTTTCGGGAAGATCCCACATGCCGCGGAGCGGCTGGGCCCGTGAGCCATGGCCACTGAGCCTGCGCGTCCGGAGCCTGTGCTCCGCAAATGGGAGAGGCCACAACAGTGAGAGGCCCGCATAACGCAAGAAAAAAAAAAAAAAAAAATTTACATCTTCTAAATCTTTATTAAATGGATGGCTGGATGGATAGAGGAAATAATTACAAATGTACATTTTTTTATCCAAAGTGCGACTAAAGATACATTCTACAACCTTTTTTCAGTTAATAAATTCCATTTTCCAATTTCATTAAAATTTTATCTCATCCAATCATAATTTTTTTTCTAGCTGATCAAAAATGTACTTTAAAGCTCTTTGTCCAAACCAGGGTCCAACGCAGAGATGTACATCATAGCTGGTTATGGCCACTCTGCATATGGAAGCTGAGGTTCAGAGAGACCGTGCAACTTGCTCAAAGTATCACAAAAAATAAATGACAGAAGTGGAACTTGAACAAGGTCATCACAGTTCTGTCTATGATGATACATTTTCTTCTTAAATAATGCCGAGATGCAAAATGTAAAATGTTAGTTTTGGGGTGCAAATAAACATAGAAGTGTAATGATTTCTGCCCATAATTTCAAAAAGGAAAAATATAACTAGCAGAGTCATGGAACTATGAAAAATGTGATTTGCAAGATCCTTAACATTTATCAACCTAGGTTATATAGCTTTTTATAAAACGCTTTAATGACTATAGGACCATACTGTCCAGAGGAAGTCCTTTCAGTGTTACAAGTTAAATCTAGACGTTTCTAGAAGTTAAAAGCTAGTCGAAAAATTTACGTTTGAAAAATAATTTAATTGCTCTACATATAATTTGAAATAAGGTACTTTGTTTAGAAATTATTATACCAATATTTTCACCCTAATAGTACTTGCTGGGATAAGATTTCACCTGAATCCTAAAAATGAACATTCACTGACTATATATTACAATTAATCTTCACTGACTATTATAATAACGGAATCTCACAGCCAGTATCACACTGTTTTGATTACTATAGATTTGTTGCAAGTTTTATAAACAGGAAGAACTTAACAATTTTTTTTGGTGGATATTGTTTTTGCTATTTGGGGCCCCTTGAAATTCCATATGAATTTGGAAATTAGCTTTTCCATTTATGCATGAAAGACCATTGAAATTATAATAGAAATTTCAATAATTTCCTTTGGGATGGTACATTGATAGTATATAGAAATACAACTGATTTTTTTGCATATTGATAATGCAACTTTTCAGATTTTATTAGCTCTAACAGTTTTTATTGTGGATTCTTTACAGTTTTCTATATATAAGATCATTTCATCCACAAAAACAATAGTTTTACGTCTTCCTTTGCGATTTGAATGCCTTAATTTCTTTTCTTGACTCATTTCTCTGGCTAGAATTTCCAGTAGAGTGCTGAACAGCAGGAGTGAAAGACGGAATCCTTGGTTTATTTATTTAGGGCAAAGGTTTATTTTTCACCACTGAGTATCATATTAGCTGAGAATGTTTCATAAAGTCCTTTGTCAGGTTGTAGAAGTTCCCTTCCATCCAGCTTAAGTGTTTTTATCATCAAAGGGTGTTGTATTTTGTCAAATACTTTTTCTGTTACAGTTGAGATAAAAATGTGCTTTTTTTCCCCTTCATTCTATTAATGTGGTACATTACCAGTTATTGATTTTTATACATTGAACCACCCTTGCATTCCTGGGATAAAAGGTTATATACCATGACAAAGTAGGATTTAACATGCTGCTGGATTTGCAGATATGTTATTGGGAATTTCTGCACCTATATTCATAAGGAATATTGGTCTATAGCTTTCTTTTCTTGTGATGTCTTTGTCTGACTTTGGTATTAGGGCAATGTTGGCCTCACAGAATGACTTAGGAAATGTTTCCTTCTCTTCTAATTTTGGGCATAGTTTGAGAATAATTGATGTTAATTCTTAAGTGTTTGATAGAATTCATCAGTGAAGCCAACTGGTCCTGAGCTTTTCTTTGTTGGGAGATTTTAAATGACTGATTCAATCTCCTTACTTATAAGTCTATTCAGGTTTTTATTTCTTCTTGAGTCACACTGGTAGATTGTGTTTCTAGGAATTTGTCCATTATATCTAGGTTACCTAATTTTTTTTTTTAATTTATTTTTTGGCTGTGTTGGGTCTTCATTGCCATGCGTGGGCTCAGTTGCTCCATGGCACGTGGGATCTTCTTGGGCCAGGGTTTGAACCCGTGTCCCCTGCACTGGCAGGCAGATTCTGAACCACTGCACCACCAGGGAAGTTCCAAGGTTACCTAATTAAACTTTTTTATTTCTGCAAGGTTGGTAGTCATGTTCCCACTTTCATTTCTGATTTTCATGATGTGAATCCTCTTTTTTGCTTTCTAGTTATAGGCTTGTCATATTTGTTGATATTTTCAATAAACTAATTATTGATTTCATTGATCTTCTGTTTTTTAGAATTCTGTTTCCATAATGTCCTGTCTAATCCTTATTATTTCCCACCTTCTTCTGGCGCTCGGTTTACTTTTTGCTCTTCTTTTCATAGTTCCTTAAGGTGTAAAGTTACTGATTTGAGGTATTTCTTTTTAAATGTAAGCATTTATAGCTATACATTTCCTGCTAAGCACTGCTTTTGCTGTATCCCATCTCTGCAGGGCTTCTGAACACACTGTTTTCTCTGCCTGAGATGTTCTGGCTCTGACTTCTTAGTTTAAATATACTTTTTGCTTTTGTGAGCTCTTCCCTGACCACTCCACCTAAATAGGTCCCCTTCTACCATCCCCAGACCTTGATTCACACCTGAACATCCTGTTTGTTTCTTTTAAAGCACTTCACATTTTGTAATTACGTTTATGTTTGGTTATTGATTTTCTGTGTCCACCACTAGACTATTTTACCCTTGCTAACCACTGTATATACACAATGCTTTACACACAATGGACAGTCAAAAAATATATGGAATGAGTGAATTTGTATTTGTCCCACAAGACAATGTGGGAAACAAGAATGATTTTACAGCTTCAGGACAGGTTAGCATTTAATCATATGGCAACTTCTGATGACTATTTGGTTTTGTATTTAAAGTTCTGTTAACTACAATAATTGGATACTCACCTAATGTAGATTTATTTTTGCTGACTAGCCAACAATGATAGCCAAACAGAGAAGACAAGCTGACAGAAAACATAGCTGCAGCAAAGAATAAAAACATAATATGGAACTTGGCTTGAGTATCAGGTAGGCCATTCTATAAAGAAAGGAAGAAAATAAAATGTTTTGTCAAAGGGATAAGTATTCCCCTACTTTTATAAGTAAGATTTTTTGCATAAAATTTTTCTTAAATTTAGGTATGGAGAAAGATATATGGCTTTATGTTAAAACTTTGAGGAAAAAATACATCTTCAGGTTCGAATAAATGTTTACTATAACATGAATATACATGTATATATATATGGAAAATATATTAAAATTTGGGATATTTATTTTCTTTTGAATAACCAAATTCATAGAAAAATTATGATGTGTGTAAACTGTATCAGTAGGGAACAAGATAAAATAAGCTATAAAATATAGCTTTTAATTTACTTCCTAAAAATGTTTTGTTAACAGACTCCAGATTTACAAATGCTTAAACAGTTTGATTATAATGCCAGAAAATGGAAGGTTAGTTGGCACAATTTGGCTACTCTTCTTATTGATGTTTTACATCACTACAAACAACAGCATCAACTACAAACACACAGAACACATCCACAGTAATACTTCAAGCTACTTTAAACAACGTCATCACAAAAAAGATCAACACTAGTTTATAACACCTGTCTAAAATAAACCTTACAGTACCCATGGGATGAAAAAGGCCATCTCAAAGCAAAACCAGACTGCTCCTTGTTCGTATGTCCAAGGAGATCTGGAGTCCCTCTAGAATGGCAGGCTTGGGGACACTTAGTGAAGCACCAGAGCTGCCAGGACGTGTCCCCTTCTGATATTCTGTTTCAATATCCTGTAGTACCTGTCAGATTGACCCAGGTCACAAGATCTCACTGAAAGCTTTTGACAGCAGAGTCATCGCAGTGAAAACCAGTCATTCCTTTACAAATTTATTTGTGGTTTGGAAATAAAACCATCCACAGGAATGAGGAGCAGTGAGGCCATAGGCTCTCAGACACTCATTAGAGATCATTCTTCTAGCTGGACACTGGAAGTATCCTTGAACGCTAGGCCATGTTCATTCACCTGTGGATTCCTAGCACTTAGCAATATAACTGGCACATAACAGGATTCAATAAATCTTTAGTATTGAATGTGGTTCAAATCTCACATCAGTGATCTGGCAATTCAGAAAGCCTTACCATAAGAAAGGATAATTTAATGAATGTAATAAAGCAACCCTGGCAGGGGATAACTGTTTTTTTACCATTGTTTGGTGTTCGTAAGGAATATCTTTGGGTATTTAAAACACATAGTTCTAACTTCATTTTGCTTACGTTTAAAATATACAGTGAAGAAAACAAATGAGCTGCCTAAAGCATATACAATACCTAATAACAATTCAGGACATTATAGGTATAATAGTTTAATAATCGTTTTACACATAAAGAAATACTTCTATTTTTCAATACTAAGAAAAACATTCTTCTTATATAGTCAATTCTCGTTATTCGCAGTGGTGCTGTTCTATAAAGTTGCCATGAACACCGAATTTGTGAATCCTGAACCATTTCTCCTGGGAAGATACAGCGTTAGGGTCCTGTAAGCCTCTGGTCACAATATTTTGGTCAAATGATCAATACGTAACCTTGTTCTGTGTGTTTCTGCTTATAAAACCTAATTTATACCTTATTTAATGCATATTAAATAACAGAACTCACAGCCGCCAGCACCATAACTCAGGTCTGAAGGAAGCTTATCTAAACACTAAACACATGTATTTTCTCCGTCAGGCACATCTCAGTCTCTTCTTCTGTTCAAACACTAGACAGCACTTCAGCGCTAGGCTTGAAGACCTTTTAAACAATGAAATCACCAACAAAAAAAGCACAAAAAATGCAAAAGACATGGCACTAAATAGAATGAAAAAGCACACTTATTTACAGTATGTGAGTTCCAACAGGAAGGCAGCAGGTCCTCTGGTTTGATCTCAACTAGAAATGTGCACATGGGTGACTCACATTTTCCCTACTCTGTGCATGTTTGCAAATGACCACAAAAGCTACGTTGAGTATTGACTCTGAGGTTACAGATAAATGTTAGCAAGTAGGTGAATTCACAAACACAGAATCTGCGAATAATGAGGACTGACTATATATAAGTTAGCTCTCTTCTATAAAATTAGTGTCTGGATTAATTCACTACTGAAAATCTATAATATACCAAAAAAAGTCACCAAGGTAATTACTTACAGTCCAAAATTTGATAAAATACTGTAAATCTGTAGCAGCAATAAAAAGGCAGTACAGCAGAGAATAAGCCAAGAAAAGGAGGAAAAATTTATAATTTGAAAATCCAACACAATTGTTCACCCTGTTAACAAAACAAAAACAACATTTTCAATGAGTTTTACATTGTCACCCTAGGTATACATATGCTCAACCTTAATACAAGTATTTTGTTCCCTAACATTTAAAATTTATTGGCATTTCTTTAAGCATAACTCAGAAGATTTCTTTATACATACAAACATTAAAAAATCCACTTCACTAAAAAAGAATTTCTATGTTCAGATTTTTAAAATTTGATATATATGTAATACTGCTTTAATCAATCATGACCCCTGTATTTCCTGTCCAGTTATACAAATAAACACATGCCTTAACCATACTGTGAGAAATATACTAATACCAAGCAGATAAAAGGAATTTTCTAAGTTCTTCTCTGTGTTACCTTTGGGTTTGATTTCTAACTATGATTAAGTAATTTAAAAATCCTTCAAGTTTTCCCAAATTAGATGAAATTTCTTCAGAGACTACTTGCATGCCGTCAGTATAGCACTGAAGCAACCAGATTATCAAAGCATATTAAGTGGTAGGTTTAAGAAAAGAAACAGGACTGGGAACCAGACAGCCAGGTCGTCGTGCACATTTGATGCTAAATAACTATGTGGTCCTGATAAAGTGCTATAGTCTCTAAGAATTTCATTTTCCTTATCTGTCAAACAAGCACTCTGAGATCCTTTCTGAGAGCCTGCTCTATATGTTACGATTCCGAAAATGGAGATATATAATTCTCAGTCCTTTCTCTGAAATCACTCTGTTTGGTAAGAGGGGTGGTAAGAATTCAAACTACTGTACCAATAAACATAAATACAAATACAACTCATACTTTACAGTCACACTTTTTCTATCAAAGCTTTTTCCCCACTTTTCATAAAGACAAGGGAATTCCTAGATAATGTATAAATGTGACACAACACCTAACTGGAACTGGCTGCTATCTTCATGGGTTCACTTTGTTAATTGGTATAATAAACTCGTTGCATAAAACACATAGGAGTTTCCTCTCCTCAAACACCTTTGGTCCTACTCTAATGTTAGTAAAGGTAATCTTGCTCTCTACTGACTTTGCCAATAAACTGAAACATTTTTCTTTCTCTCTTAAGGTGAAACTATGTTCATATGAAAAATGTTTATTCAGTTACACAAGATGAACAAGTTCTAGACCTGCTGTACAACACTGTGCCTGTGGTTAGCAGACTGTACTGCGGAGTTAAAAATTTGCTAAGAGGACAGAGCTCATGGTAAGTGTTCGTACAACTAAAAAAAATTTTGTAATTAAATTCAAAAGTCAAACACTGGGCTTATGAATAAACAGAAATTTGGAACAAAAATGGAAAATGTGTACATCTTCTACCTTAAAAAATATAAGGCAAAGGGAACAGCATTAGATTTAGTAATTTTGGAACTTAAGGGTATTGTGTATGACAAATGCATAAAGAAGGCAAAACTGTGGGTGCACGTTGTATGAAAACAGTAACATTTGCAGTTCTAGAGATTCCAGTGTGAGTGCAAACCAGTTACTGAGATTGCCTCTTATGACATCTGAACGAAATGATGGCAAGAAATCATACTGCAAGCAGTTCCATACTAGCCTAGCCTAAATGTATTCTGTCACAAAAGGATATAGGATATTCCCTGTGCTTCCGTGCGTTGGTTTCAAGAGGAGAGAACGGGCAGACAAAGGCTGGGTGCCTCCATGTGGATGGAGACAACGACTCTTGTGGACGAGGGGAAAATGAGAAGGGACAGGAAAGACTGTTTCTCTTCCTGCAGGAATGTAAGAGGCAGCTTTTGTATTAGATGACAAATAGCGTTTTTAAAGAAAGGAAAATGATTTTGAACATAGATTTTACAACATGTAATTTAGCTTACTTTAACTCCTACTTAGGGTCATGGTGTAATTTGCCATGTCAGAGCCAGGAAACAGGAGAAAGTCAGTAAATAAAGACCAGGTATTTTAGAGTTTGATAGGTACTTTGAACTTGAGGAAATACAGTAATAATATTTATTTTTAATAACATTTTAGTCTCATCATGACAGCTTTTGGTTAGACATTTTAACTGCCTACTACTCTGTAGACTCAATTTGAAAAGGAAGTGCATGTTTCTGAGTCTGAATGACTTTATATGGAGAAATAAAACACATTCTAGGTAAATATGCCTTATATGTTGTTTAAATTCAGGGTAAACAGCTCTTGGCTCTGTTTTAGGGAAATTGCTTTCTGAGTCTAAATTGGAAAAAGAACATAATACAAAAAAAAAAAAAAGATGGAAAGAAAGTAGCCTCTGAAGTCCAAAAAACTTGCTACATGACTTTAAGCCCACTCTTTATCTGAGGCTCACTTTCCTCTTCTTTAAAATGAAACAACTAATTTCTAATAATATCTGTCACTGTTATAAGGATTACAAATTTTTACAGATATATGGATATACCATCTTTAGACATTATAGGCACTCAATAAACTGAGGCTAAAATTTAATTTAATTAGTGCTACCTAACCACTGGCAAGCATGTCAAAGTATATTGTTAATATAATTAATTGATAAATGAAAATTTTATATTAAAAGAAAAAGCACTTCTCTGATAGGAAACCCAATAAGGCAAATACTACAGGATCTCTAGTTAAAAAAGAAGTGTGAGGGCTTCCCTGGTGGCGCAGTAGTTGAGGGTCCACCTGCCGATGCAGGGGATGAGGGTTCGTGCCCCGGTCCGGGAGGATCCCGCACGCCGCGGAGCGGCTGGGACCGTGAGCCATGGCCGCTGCGCCTGCGTATCCGGAGCCTGTGCTCCGCAACGGGAGAGGACACAGCGGTGAGAGGCCCGCGTACCGCAAAACCAAAAACCAAAAACCAAAAAAACAAACAAAAAGTAAGTGTGAGGTTGATCCCCTGCACCCTGATGGGTTCTCTTAACTGGCCACAGCAGATGCCGAAGTAACTGAGAACAGAAGAGGTATGGCTCTATGATTTTTCCAACACTAAAAGTTGACAGATACTGAGCTTCAAAATCATACACAAGACCTGGATAAAAAGGTTCCCCACAGTTTGGGAACATACTAAAGGTCTTAGTAAGTGACTGTTACACATTCACATAATGGCTGTAAAGAAGATCTTTTATATACTGATATGAAACAAATTCCAGTATATATTAAGTGAAGGGAAAAAAAGGCAGAGACCCAGTCCATAAGGCAAACACTTGTGTTAAAAAAATGTGTAAAAAATTTTCTTGGGTGTATAAAAAATATTAAACACACGCACACATACAGATTTTTTTTTTTTTTTTTTTTTTTC
>NW_006787203.1:694361-706280 GCF_000442215.2 Lipotes vexillifer
ACCTGTGTCCCCTGCACCGGCAGGCGGACTCTCAACCACTGCGCCACCAGGGAAGCCCACACATACAGATTTATATCTGAAAAGCACACGTGACATTTAGCAACCACACTGGTTCCCTGTGTGGAGTGGAAGGATGTGGGGAGGAGGGGCTAAGAAGAACACCTGCACCTTTTTCTTTTTGAATTTAGAACTGTGAGTGTGTATTATCTGTACATTTTTTCATTTAGAATTTTAATTTGAAATTTAAAATAAATAAAATGGCTGCTCCACTAGCTGGCACCAGGTGAATATTAGGTCCTCGGCACCAAACCCTTCACAAGTCGACCTGGCTACTGCTTTCTGCAAGGGAGTGCCCGGATCTGGATGGTGGCTGGGGCAGTGGCTGCAGCACAGGAGGTGATGGTGCAGAGAAGCAGCAACGCAGAAGCTGAAAGGCACTGCAGTCAGTCCATTCAACTGCTTCCACATTGCCACGCAGTGTGAAGGTGACAACAGGTAGTGTATAGACATGTAATCTGAACCTATTTTTTAAAAACTCTAGGGTCACATCTGTTCCCCTTATTTAATAGGGTCTGTCAAAATTTAAAAGATTATCCAATTATGCTATGTTTCTTTTAAAGCCAAATTAATTTCAGGTTTAGGAAGACTGCTATCAGGACTTCCCTGGTGGCTCAGTGGTTAAGGATCCACCTGCCAATGCAGGGGACACAGGTTTGAGCCCTGGTCCGGGAAGATCCCACATGCTGCAGAGCAACTAAGCCTGCGAGCCACAACTACTGAGCCCACGAGCCACAACTACTGAAGCCTGCGTGCCTAGAGCCCACGCTCCGCAACAAGAGAAGCCACCGCAATGAGAAGCCCGCACTCAGCAATGAAGACCCAATGCAGCCAAAAATAAATTAATTAAGAAAAAAAAAAAACAGAAAGACTGCTATCATAGTAAATCATCGTTTCTATATGTGTAATTTTCTGAGGATAGCAAGGGCATGGCAAGTTTATAGGTGTGCACTAGCTTGGGATTAATCTTCTTTCCAGCTCTCCATTGCTTATCACCACTATCCATTATTACTTTAAGATAGGAAAATGGGAGTGAACTCTATGCCCTGATTTCTTTACCACTCTGCTCAATCACAGCTAGACCACCCAACTATCCAGAAAGGAGGAGAAAAGCCAAGAAAGCATGTGTTCCTGGCCAGTCCCTCACTGGGTGAGAGTGGCCTCTGGAAGCATTAATGCCCTGGCACTTCTGAATTGCCTGGATTATGAGCTGAACAAACCCCCAGACATAAGAGAGCCCTCAGGCAGAGAAGCAAAGAAAAGGCAGTGCCCAAAGTGGGAGCAGTGGGTGGGCTTGGGAACTGTCCACTGCAGGTGCAGAGAATGCACAGGTGGATGGTGGGGATATGGTGGCGGCGGGGAGGGACTGACAGCAGGTGTTACTGGAAGGATCAACAGAGGAGTATAAGGAGGACTAAGAAAACGTATAATTGGAGATGTCGGCGGCGGGGTGGGGGTGGGGGGAGAACTTGCTGAGAAAGAGAACAGAATGAATGGAATGAAGGAAAGAATGAGGTAAAGCAAAAGAATGACCTCAAATGAAAATTAATACTCCAAAGAGAGGTTATTTACTGACAACTTTCTCTGAGAGGAGCATTATTCTCATAGGCATTATCTAGCCTTGACATGTTAAAGCAGAAAATCTAGGTGAAGAAAAGTACGGGGTACCTTGGAGAGAGGTAAATAACATTGCAAACCCGACATTCCTCTACTGTTTCCAGCAGCTAAGATAACCATTTACTATGTATGTTTCCACCTACCCCTGGTGTAGATTTGTGGGCATGTCTACCTTTCCCTAGTGCCATCCCTGAAAGAAGATAAGGCTTTTAGAATGATCATGCTTAATGTCTAAATCCGACCTGGCTGGCAACTTCAGCGTGGTTGTCACAGGGATGTGCACACTGAGATGAAGAATTATAAGGTAGAAAAATCAAACTTCATTAGTTAAATAGATCTTTCAAATAATCCTGTATTAAGTTATCTAATTTCATGATTTAGACTTTTTTAAAAAAAAATTAATGAATTCTAAGTGGAAACCCTTGTTTAAACATATGTGTGTATTTGTATATTTCCTATTCTACTCCTAAATGTTAAGTTTTATTTAAAATAGATTGTTAAAGCTCTAGATGAATTCATTATTAGAAAATCTGAGTGCAGTATCGTGTATAATTTATGTGTACATTTTGGTGTAATTTCTGAGAAGTATTTTAGAATCTCTGTGTTTATGCATGTGCATACAAAGAAAACCAGTTGTTCTGAGCAAATATGAGAAAATAACTTTTACATTGTTAACCTACTGGTGTTAAAATTATTTCATGGAAACTCTCCTGAATAAAGGCTATTTTGAGCTAACTAAACAAATACTAGAAACTTAATCTGAAAGGTCCTCCTAGGTCAGCTAAGGCAAGATTTCATTTATAAAAAGATTTAAATAGATCTATGATTCAACTTGTTATGTTATAACGGACAGAAACTTCTTTAAGTATAGAGCCATACTCACCATGGGCAATGATGATCCATCTTCAAAATACATCTAAAAAAAAAAATCACACATACAAAACTCAACATCCCACAAAATTTTAATCCCAATACATTATAAAGAGGAAATACTATTTCAAAAGAGTCGTGGTGAGTAAAATATTGCAATGTTATTTACTTATCTAAAAACTGAATAGTAGCCAAAGGCTTCATCTAAAATAAACACACTACGGCCAATTCTAGACGATCCAATAGTAGAACTTTAAATTCAAAATATACATACTTTAAGATGCAAATAAAATAATTTTCTAAAAACAAGCAGTATGTTAATATACAACTCTTATGCTAAAGATAAAGTGCAAAGTGTCAACAGATTTATAGAAAGTCTGGATAAAGCTTTTCCGTTAATATCCAACCTTAAGCCAAGCAGTACTGTCCTTGTAGTGTAAGTATATAATAACACCTGACTGTCATGAAGCCAATGGAGTTATCTTTATAAAGAGGGAAATGAATCACAGAAGTACTTGTTAACTAGAACCAGCCAAGTATGAGCTGCGAAAAATCATGCACTTCATTCATATCAGCGAAAATCTGGGGGGAGAGGGGCAACCATGGCCCTCAGCCACACTCATATTAATGCAAGGGACTATGCTGCTTATACTTCCTAAATAAAGGTCTGAGAAGCATGAATAAGGAGAAAAGGAAATAATGTGGAAAGCGGTGAGAAAAGAAACATATTAATAAAAAGACCACCAGCATATAGACATTTTAGAAGTAAAAGGTTTTCTTACTTATCACAGACAGAACAGTGATGGCAGCGATCTGGTTTTATAAGTTGGCATCTGTCACAATAGCGGATTGCTATGAAAAAAGAGTTCCACTTAGCCTTAGATTTAACAGTGAACTGAATATACAATTAAATAGCTTTTAATCATCTATCCAAATTTAAATTCTAAAAAGCATAATGAATTTAAATTCGGTAAAAATGACATATCTGACTGCGTAAATACAAAAATGGAATGACTTGCCTATAGCCTCAGTTCTCTGGAGAGGTTTCCCAAGAATAGAAAATCTTTTGGGGAAATTTTTCTAAGGCATGCTCAACTATAAGTATGCTATATAATTATAAAGCAGTCACAGTAAGATTCACAAAGGGTGCAACCATGTCCATTTCTATCAAAGTAAACAGAATGTCTCCCTCGACTAAATCAATTCATTTCCAGTACCCTGCCAGGATAACTAGGGGAGGATACAACCACATTCTAGAAGTTTGTTGAGAAACACATTTTAGAAATTTGTGAATAAACTCAATTGGTTGCTTGAATTGGGAAAGCACTCACATCTTTTCTGCTGGGTGAGATACAAGATTAGAAATGAGTATTGCAAGAGGTATTTCCAATAGAGAATTTTAATTCTTGTGACTGAAGTCCTGATCCTTTCTTCTCTAATACAGATATCAAAGACAATTATGGAGGATTGATCTGGAGATGCTCCTTCAGTACACAGGCATCTGACAGGATGCACTCAGTCTGCCAAAATTACAGGAGATCAGTTAAGTGGGCAGTCCAGTAGGACCAGCAAAACCAATACTAATGAACTTAAAATTTGGAAAAAATACTTGCAACACGCAGTTACCAAGATTACATTAGCTAATACTATAATCTCTAAAAAACGGAAATGGTTGCTATAAACTAAGAATAAAATGAGGTTTATTTTTAAGACAACAAGGCCTAGATGGAGTTGTTTTCAATATTGAAATAATTCCTTAATCATCCCCTTATAACTTTCTTTTTCAGAAATTCCAGAGATGGATGGCATGGCCTGCTCATCTCCTGAATGAAGAAGCCTCACAGGTACATCACAGGCTCCAGACACGCAGGCTCAGCGGCCATGGCTCACGGGCCCAGCCGCTGTGGGATCTTCCCGGACCGGGGCACGAACCTGCATCCCCCTGCATCAGCAGGTGGACTCGCAACCACTGCGCCACCAGGGAAGCCCCTTAATGATATATTTTATTTCACCTAATATATCCAAAATATTATTTCAACATAAAATTAATATAAAATATTAGTGACATATTTTACTTTTTTTTTATACCAAGCCTTTGAAACCTGTTATGTGTTTTACACTTACGGTCACATTTTAAGTTGTCAGTAATCACAACTTAAAAGACTAGTGGTTACCATAATGGGCAGCATGGGTCTAAAGTCACAGAATTTCCAGGTGAGTTTTGGTGGGCAATGCTAGATTCTCTCCAAGTGGTGATCATCTCTAAAGTACACTGGGGTAAAAAAACCTTTCAAATTAAAGTGGGCAATAACTCACAAGAAATCAAAACAATGTAGAAAAAGGTTTTGTTTATAGTCTTTCAGAAACAGAAATTTAGTCTTATAATAAACTTATAATAAAAAAACACTCCATGTGCCATATTATATTCAACTAAAATCATCCCACTGGAATTTTAAATGAGCCATCTGATTATTATTTAAAAAGTTTTAACAGTGGAGGGGGCATTTTATTTTAACTGTCTTGCTTGAATTTTTTGAGAATTTATTCATGTATTATGTGATTTAAAACTTTTTTGGTACATGTTGAAAAGGAGACATTACCAACATCTGTGTGCAAAATGATAAACGAATTACCTCACTTCTAATGGTTACCTTCCTTGTCAAAAAATCTACAACTATTTTTTTGTAGGAAAGGATCGATAGCAAGGGAGAGTTAAGAAAGCAAGTAGTTCTCATTAATAAAAATAAAAATAAATAATAATATAATAGAGTTTGGAGAACCCTGTAAGAAAGCAAGATATGGTTGGATCAGAAGAAAGCACAGGACAAACAGAAGTGAGATGAGGAGGCTAAATACCTGCCTCACTACACCCTACACCCAAGTCCGTATATGGCTGACTTTGTTCTCTGTGTACAGCAGTCAGTATATAGGCAGCTAGTATTTTTCTCTTTTAGGTTTGGAGGAAGGACTGTGGATTGAGAATGAATGGGAAAACCCCAAATTATATTGCCATCTACTTTCCTCAGTTCTCTTAAGACGTATAAAGTGTGTGAACATCAACTGAGCCTTTCAGTTGCTTTAGTCCACGGCCTTTCGCAGGGTGAAGAAGGAAGTTACCCAAACAACCCAAGGGTCTTAGCTGGGGATGGGGTAGGAAGGACCCTTCTCACATTCCTGCCTTGGGGGTACTATGGCTGCTTCACTGGACGTCCTTTCTGCATCATGATTACCTTTACGTTCCACATATTCCAGAAGGAGATCAATCACACCAGCATTATAATCTATTATACTTTCTGTAATTTGAGTCAGTGACTCTAGTCAGTTAATATTGATTTTAGCATGCATCCAGAATTTTTGCACTAAAATTAGAAAGACTGTATCAGGAAGTTCAGATTCTGTCCCAGACTGTCATGAATATTGAGAAATATAAGTTCATCCTAGGAGATAGGCATACAATACAAGAGATGACAGCCTTACCAGTACATAACCCACACAAGATAACTTATAAATCCAAAGGGTAGTTGTTATTAATGAATAGTAATACTTCATCCTGGTATGACTTATACTTCCCTCCTTGGTCTTAATGTGGTATAGCAAGGGGTCTAGTAGAAAAAGCACTTCACTAGGAATGAGGAGATGAGATTTTTGCACCTGATACTGTCACCGCCATTAACTAGTTTTGCCAACTTGTGTAGTAACTTATTTTTAGGGGGCTTAAATTTCCTCAATATTAGTTTAGGCTTATACAGAGTAAATATATGTAAACATACATAAGCACATCACTCTCTTTATGGGATAGAACCAGTGGCATAATATTAAATCAGGGAATGACCACTTGCTCATTGAGAAACAGTAAAAGCAACAGGAAAAAACCAAGTGTGAAGCTTAGCGTCATATTCAATTATGACTCTAAAGTGAGTTAGAAACAAATATAAATAATATAAAAATATTAACAAGATATTTTACAGTCCTCTTTTCATACCAAGTCTTGGAAACTAGCTGTGTGTTCTACACTTAAAGCACATCTCAACTTGGACTAGCCACGTTTTAAGTGCTCAAAAACCACGTGGGGCTAGTGGCCACTGAAAGGGACAGGATACATCTAAAGTCACAGAGTTTCTTTCTGGGCGAGCCTTTGTGGGCAAGTACCAGTAGTCCATGCGTGTCAGTTTTTAAGACAATTCTTTAATTAGATAGCTGTTAAATTACCTTAGAAATCTTAGTCCAAGTAAATGAGATTTATTGAGTTGCTTTTGTGAAAAAAAAAAAACCCATAAATTTTAAAGATAAAGAAATTTTATCAATACCCGAATTAAGTTTTGTATAATTTACATACTAAGTTTTAAATTTATGTAAAATTATCAATGTTATGTTCATAACAGATACTGCTCTTTTGAATTAAATAAGAATAGGAATTAAAACTTTAAAAATGAACACAACTACAAATCAAGTTTCAGCAGTTCTAACATCTTCACTGAGTCACAGCTAGGAAGGCAGAATAGAAGTCAAGTCAGTTCGGACTTGGTTGAGATATCTGTGCCATAGCATTACTCCTGTTTCCATTCTGTTTTATGGGACTGTACAGGAGAGATTTAATAATAATCCAAGCTGAAGCACAATGTGTTTCAATGAGTGCTTGACAGTTTCAAGTAGAGATATGCTTTCTAACCATCACCACAACCCATGCTGCCAAAGCACTCGTTATCCTCTACCTCCAGACATGGTCCTGGTGTAGATGGGAAGGTCTCTGGCTGCTCGCCTAAGAACTTCCTGATGGGCTTCTCCTCTTGGCTCTCTCTCTAGCAATTCTTTTTCTGCATAAGAGAGATGGAACTGTGGAAGAAAGTTAAATTTTAATCAGTGTTCTCAAAGAAATGATAACATATTTATCTACTATACCCACAAAGAGGTATTTATAAAATATTAACAGTATATAGCATATAAATTCAAAGAGGTAATAGATTTAAAATCTGGGCAAGTCTGTTAGTCTCATGGATCACTAGTTTATAGATCTAAAAAAAGGGAAGAATAATAATAATACCTACTTCCTCAGATGTTTGTGAAACTCAAGAGAAATAAGGTATGTAAAAGTGCTTTATAAACTGTAGAGTTCTATCCAAATATTAGTTACATTAATAGATGAAATGGTAAAATAAACAAATTTGGTTCAATGGATGCATTTTTCAGTTGGTTATAATTAAAAACAAAAATAGAAACAAATACATCAAGCATGTATTCTCATCTAAGTGAATTTTAACTTAGGGATAATCATTACATGAATTCTCCAGCACTCAGAAGAACTAGTCATTGATTTTACTTCTTATACTGCCAATTGGCCTCAACCAATTAAAAAAAATACTTATTTGAGAAAAATGAAAATTTGTTTGGGCTCCAACTTGATAATCACAAAAATCTGGTTTTAAAAACTTATTTGAACTCCTATAAATGTACTCCAGGTGACATGTACAAGGGTATTCACAGCACCATTGTTTAAAATGTAAAAAACTAAACACAACCCAAATGTCCATCAAAAGGGGAACAGATAAATAAATTGCAGTATGATCTATCCAAATAATTGAATCCTATATGGCACTTAACATTTAATGAACTACAGCTGTGTACAACCAAGACTCAACCTACTGAGGAACAGATATATAAAATAAACTACTATATATAATTATGGTTAGGGATATGTATATATGATAAAATTATTTTAAAAACAAGGAAATGATTAACACAAAACTCAGGATAGCTGTTACTTCTTGAGAAATGCAGGGAAATACAACATAGAAGTACACAGAAGATACTTCAAATATAAATAATGCTTCTATTCGGTTGGGTGATCGTTTAGGTTTTTCATTTTATTATTCTTTAAACTGTGCCTTATATATGGTTTTTTAATGTAAGACATAGTTTACAATTTTTAAAAAGTTTTTAAAAAGTGATTTAAGTATGTCAATGAAGGAAAGAAAAACAATTTGATGAAAATGAGGTCATGATATTTGAACCTAAATCATTATCTTCAGAGAAATAAAAATTAAAAATCTTTGTTTAGAGGTTGGTAATTCTACTGAGGTTATTTTAAAATTAGAAACAAATCTTCAGGGTTTCCCTGATGGCGCAGTGGTTGAGAATCCGCCTGCCAATGCAGGGGACACAGGTTTGAGCCCTGGTCCGGGAAGATACCACATGCCGCAGAGCAACTAAGCCCATGAGCCACAACTACTGAGCCCATGTGCCACAACTACTGAAGCCCGCGTGCCTAGAGCCCGTGCTCCACAACAAGAGAAGCCACCACAATGAGAAGCCCGTGCACGGCAATGAAGAGTAGCCCCCACTCACCACAACTAGAGAAAGCCCACGCGCAGCAACGAAGACTCAACACAGCCAAAAATAAAAACAATTAAAAAAAAAAAAAAGAAATCTTCATCTTCCAAATGTAAATAATTTTAAGGTACCATAATATTCACAAATGCATGATTTTTAATATAGTTGTAAAATTTCAGACTCATTAAGGTAAAGAAAATAAAAATAAGTTTTCTCTAAGTAGAAATTTACATAATGTGAATTATTCTAAATTAGTATATCAAATTTACTTACATTCAATTAGTAGGTATGTTACAGTTAGGCCCCTGAAGAGTTTATGAAAGATATTTGAAAAAAAGTATTCTCCACATTAAATATTCCTCCTGCAAGATGCTCACAGCATTTGCTAACTATTAATTAATTTCATAGTGTTTCAAATTACACTTTAACCAGTCCTTTTTCAAATGAATATGAATAACAAATAAATGAAGGCCACATTTATAAAGCCTTGGTGTATTCGTTCTATCAGATGCTCTTCACTCGCTTGCTACCTTAAATCTCAGTTTATAAAACGAAATATATTTACACAATTTTCCAGATTGCGTGACTATATAAATGAGGGCCGTGAGTGGCAGTGAGCAGTATTGAGTCTCAAATCCAGAAAAATAGGACCTTGCAGCCTGATCCTAGAGGCTGTGGCAGGAGTAGCAGCAGATTAAATACCTTAGAGTCAAAGAAAAGTTTGGGAACCACATTTCCAACAGGTGGAAAACTATCTCCCAATTGGATCGTGGATTCCTAGAATCTATTCCATTGTTTTCAGAGTTACTCTGAAAAAGCAGTTCACTGGGAAGCAGAGGCAATGAGAAAGCTGTCAGCATTCGGGTCTCACTAACAGAATTAAAGACCCAACAAAGAAAAACTCAAATTGTTTATTGACCCATCATATGCAATCATATTGGTTTATCAGAGGATCTGCCAGATTTTCTTCCTCACTTAAGAATTCTAGGTTGGGCACCATGCACCTGTTGATGACACTACTTTAAAATTTGAAACATGTTATTATTCATTGTTTTTAAAAAAAGAAAACACTGACAAACAGGTAAGTGTACTGATGGTCTTTACAGAACTGTTTATCTTGTTTGGAAATATCTGAGTGGTAGAAAATGTACAACATCAAGTGATGCTGTAATTCTGTAGTAGTCGAGAAAAGGTAGGGTCGATCTAGGGAAAGTTATCTATGAACTTTGTACATGTTGATTCCTCTGCCTAGAACATTATTCCTTACACTTTCTGGATGGCTCCTTCTCATTTTGCAGGTGTCAGCTTAAATGTCATCTTCTCAAAGAACTTCCACGATTCCCTTACTAGGGTAGGGACCCTGATCATTCTGTCCCTTCCCCCTGCCATACTCTCCATCAGGTCCATGTGTGATTTCTTTGTGCTACACACCATAATTTGAAATTATTTTGTTGGTTCATTTGTCCTTTGTCTATCTCTTCCACAAGCATGTAACCCCACAAGGGGATCAAGCTTAGCACAGAGTAAGCCGTCTGCTAGAACTGTGGAATGGACAAAGGAGAAAGTACCAGGAAGCCTAAGTCAGAGCACTGAAGATCAAAGCAAAAGTTATTTTGTATCCTAGTCTCTAACTTTCCATTGTCAGAACCATCAGTCCCATAATTCAGGCAGATATATCTCCCTTGCCCATTTCTAAAAGTAATTTAAAACCTAGCATTGAAAGTTAGTTTCGTAAAAGACTTAATACTCAAAATGAATAAAACCATCGACATTTTATTACATTTTCTACAGAGTTCTGGATCCTTTTAACTTTAGAGGTAAGTTCTAGTGAGTGATGGAAATGGAAGAGTCCTTAGTATGTTTAATACTTTTATAAATAAATAAACATTACACACTGCAACCATCAGGTCCTAAAAACCAAATACATGTTGGTGGAATTGTTATTTATGTAAGATGGATGTCAAAATATCTAGTTCTATCTTGGAATGCATGAAATATGCAGTCCCCTCCCCCTCAGAACACTTTTATGTACAAACGCACATCACAGATCTGAGGAAAGATGTAGAGATCTGAAGGAATGAGAGATCTCCTGGGGTGAAAAAGATAATATACCTGACCTCCAATCTTCTAGATTGCAGCAGTCCTTTGGTCAGTAATGCAAGCTGTTTTGTTTTTGTTTAAATAGTTTTATCAATTTTGACTCATAGAAAAATTGAGAAAATGGTACAAGGTTCCCATATATCCTCTCATCAACTTGCTGATATTCCTAACATCATATATTAGCACGGTACATTTAGGACAATTAATGTATCAACACGGATACATTGTTATTAACCAAAGTCCACAGTTTATTCAGATTTCCTTAGTTTTCACTGAGTATCTTTTTTTCCGTTCCAGGGTCCCATCTAGGAGACCACAGTACATTTATTTTTCATGTTTCCTTAAGTCACTCTTGGCTGAGACAATTTTTCAGATTTTCCTTGTTTTTGTTGAGTTTGACAATTCTGAGTAGTACTGACCAGGTATTTTGTAAGATGCTGCTCTACTGGAACTTTTCTGATGTCTATCTCATGATTAGACTGGGGTTACGGGTTTTGGGGAGGAAGACCACAAAGGCAAAGTGCCCTTCTCACCACGTCATAACAAGGGAACATACTATCAATGTGACTTAGCACTGCTGATGTTGGCTTTAATCACCTGGTTGAGGGAGTGTTTTTCAGGTTTCTCCACTGTAAGGTGACTCATTACTTCCCTGTCTTCACCCTGTACTCTTTGGAAGGAAGTCACCACATGCAGCCCACATTTAAGGAGTGGAGATTTATTCTTCCCCTCCTTGAGGGCAGAGTATGTACATAAATTATTCAGAATTCTTCTGTAAAAGAGATTTCTCTTTTCTCCCCATTTATTTATTCATTCAATCATTTCTTTGTATCGGTAGACTCAAAGATATTTATTATACTCTGAGTTATACTTTATTTATACTTTATTTAGTTATACTTTATTTATACTCTGAGTTATAAATGAACACTATTTTATTTATTTTCCTGC
>NW_006787203.1:706307-733524 GCF_000442215.2 Lipotes vexillifer
CCTGCTGAAATTGTTCCACCTTTGGTAACTGGGACATTTTCAACTGGATCCTATGTCCCTTCGATATACCACCATCAATATATTTTATTTTATTTTTTGGAGTACCTTTTACTTTTTTGGCATAAGACGCTCCAGGCTCATTTTCAAAATATCCTGCCCTAGTTCTAGAATCAGCCATTTCTCCAAGGAGCCCTTCTTCCTTTCCTTAGAGAGTGATACTAGAAACCAACATCTGGGATCAAACACAGTTTTCAGATTAAAGGAGGATATAATTTTAAAAGGGTGCACAAATTAAGAAAAAACCCAGAATCCAATAATAAACAAAAAATGCAAAGAATTGGATTTCCTTTTTTGCTAGTTGTTTTTGACTTAGGACAAAAATTAAAATATAACCTCACCAGTATCTAAAATGTCCAAATTAAAACGTAGAACTTTTTTTGCCTATTAAATTCACAACGGTTTTCTTAAGAACAGCACGCAGTGCCAAGGTTCTGATAAAAACTGGTGGCTTTGGAAATTGCTGTAATTATTCTGGGAAACAATGTGGCAAGTGATTAAGTTTCCTTCGTCAACTAATTCTACTTCTGAGAATTTATATTAAGAAAAATAACCCAAAATATGGGTAAAGCTCTATGAACAAACACTTTAACAATGCTGTTTATAACGTGAAAAGTTGGGATCGGACTAAAAATCCAGTGTTTCAGTGAGAATATCATGTTGTTATTAAAAATGACAATAAAACAAGGAAGAACTATTACATGAAAAAAATGGGAATATGTGTGCTCTGAATACCACTAGGAAAAATAACCAGAAAGAAATTCAGAATGTAAACTGGCTGAATTAGTGTGGTGGGATTTTTTTTTCTTTTTCTTTCTGCCTACTCTTCGTTTTCAAAATATAATTTCGTATGGTTATATTACTTTAATATCAGGAGAAAATGTTATGAATTGAAAAATTATATTCTCTGAACAGTGACAAGACAATATTTACATTATTTTCTTATATTATCTCTTCTCCTACTTTTTTAGTCCCAGTTGAAGTCCAAGACCCTCATTTTACAAGTGAGGGGGTCTCTGGCTGCAAATCAGTTAGAAGATTAAGCCCAAGATCTTGCATTTTATCAATGGAATAACCCAAGATTCTTAACCAGCAAGCAAGGGCTCTTTCTTTCATGACAATGGTCTCCCAACTCTTTTTTTTTTTTTTGTGGTACACGGGCCTCTCACTGTCGCGGCCCCTCCCGTTGCGGAGCACAGGCTCTGGACGCGCAGGCTCAGCGGCCATGGCTCACGGGCCCAGCCGCTCCGCAGCATGTGGGACCCTCCTGGACCGGGGCACGAACCCGTGTCCCCTGCATCGGCAGGCGGACTCTCAACCACTGCGCCATCAGGGAAGCCCTCTCCAAACTCTTTTGATAATGTACCCCTACCAGTAAAAAATAATTTGAGACTGCACTGCCAATATATGCATATTTACTTATTTACAGATGTGCTATTAGCTAATATAGTAGGTATCTTATATAAGAAACTTTAAAAATGGAGAAACATAAAAGAACAGCATATAAATAGAAGTTTGGCTATTTTTTTCCTCCATGCACCAACAGATGTCCTGGCACACATCCCCTCCACAGCCCCCCACATGGGGTCCACTCTTCATGCTAGAGCATGGTGTAGTGACAAGAGTGCAGCCTCCATGGTCAAAAGGACTTTGCTTTGAATGTTATTAGCTCTGCCACATACTAGTGCTTGATGCCTTAGGATAATTCATTCATGTTCAAGCCTGCTGCTCCATCTGTAAAATGGTAATAAATAATATCCATCTCCTACAGTAATATGAATCAAATAAGGTATATGTCTTCTGTACAAAAGTCATCCAACAAGGCCTGGTACAAAAGTGTAAATTCACTGTTATCAACCTCCACTACTCCCTCAATTCCGCGTTTTTTATCATTTCATTTTATCTCTCTCTCTAACTGCTATTTCAAACCTTCTCTGCTCTTCCAAACCTCAGTCAACCTACTTCCCCCATTATTCTTAGTTGTTGATCTCACATATAATTTTAGGGAGAAATCAGAAGTCACTTCAACTTTCTGCCAAAGCTATAAACACAAACCTGCCTCTATACACATAACTTCTCAACTTTCAGTCATTTAACAAATATTTATTGAGTACCTTTTAAGGGTCAGACACTGCTCAGACACCAGGTACTGGTGATGGATTAGTGAATAAAACAGATAAAGTTCATGCTGTTGTACAGCTTATATTCTAGGGATGGTATAAAAAATGACTATGGGAGGAATTATAGAATGATGTGCCATGGAGAAAAATACAGCAAGGTAAGGTTTAGAAGGAATGCAGGGATAGGGTTTTGCTATTTTGGAGGAATTGGTCATGGAATGCCTGAAAGGTACTCTTGAGCAGAGACACAGAGACAGCAAGAAAATGAAGGACCTGGCCATGCAGTTATCTGTGAGAAGAGAGTTCCAGATCAAGGCCCCTGAAGGAGACACATACTTAGTGTGTTGACAGAACAGCAAGGAAACCAATGTGATTAAAACAGCATTACAGAGGGTCAGAGAAGTGGTGTGAGGCCAGGCCATGTGCAGCCTTTTAGGTTACAGTAGAGAATTAGGTTTTTACTCTGAGTGAACTCAGATATGACAGCAAAGTTCTAAGCAGAGGAATAATATGAACTGTCTTGTGTTTTGTTTTCATTTATTTATTAGTATTTTTTTTTTTTGCGATATGCAGGCCTCTCACTGTTGTGGCCTCTCCAGCTGCGGAGCACAGGCTCCAGACCCGCAGGCCCAGCGGCCATGGCTCACGGGCCCAGCCACTCCGCAGCATGTGGGATCTTCCCGGACTGGGGCACGAACCCGTGTCCCCTACATCGGCAGGCAGACTCTCAACCACTGCGCCACCAGGGAAACCCTGTCTTGTGTTTTGAAAGGATCACTCTGGTACTGTGCTGAAAATATACAGAAGAGGGCAAACACAAAAGCAAGGAAATGTGCTGAGAGGGTACTGGACAAATACCAGCAGGGATGCTGGTGGCTTGGACCACGGTGGGAGCATGGAGGGACACGAGCTAACACTTGGGTGCTCTGAGGGTATGGCCTACAGAATTAGGTGATTGATTGGGTGTGGCGTCTGAGAGAAAAAGAGTAGCCAAGGGTGACTCCAAGATTTTGACCTGAACAAGTGGAAGGATGGAATTGCCATTATTGAGATGGGAAAAATGTAGGAATAGAAGGATTTGGGGAGCAAGTAGAAAATCAGAAGTTTATTTTCAGGTACTTGGAATTTGAATTTGAAATTCCTATCAGATGCCAAATAGGAAGCTGGAAAGGAGTCTGGAGTTTAGGAGAGAGGATCAGGCTAATGAGTAATTTGAAAGCGATGAGATAGTATATAAAGTCATAATGTAGGGCTTCCCTGGTGGCGCAGTGGTTGAGAGTCTGCCTGCCGATGCAGGGGACACGGGTTCGTGCCCCGGTCCGGGAAGATCCCGCATGCCGCGGAGCAGCTGGGCCCGTGAGCCATGGCCGCTGAGCCTGTGCGTCCGGAGCCTGTGCTCCACAGCGGGAGAGGCCACAGCAGTGAGAGGCCCATGTACCGCAAAAAAAAAAAAAAAAGTCATAATGTAGATAAATAAGAGAAGAGGTCCAGAGATTGAACTCTGGGATAATCCAATGCTTTAGAAGTTCAGGAGATGATGAGGAACCAGCAGAGGAGACCTAGAAGGAGCTGCCACTATAAATAAAAATAAAATTATTTTGATGAGAAAGGAGGTGAGAATATTCTAGAAAGAAAACTATGGCATGGTGTACACAGGAAACCATGTACATAAGAACTACTAGAGTACCAAGTGAGGAGTCAGAAATTTGGACAAGAGTCATCGTTGCCAAACTAGGGAGACTGGTCTTCACTCTGTGGGATGGGCAGAGTCACTGAATAGACACAAACAGCAGAGCGAAGGATGGATTTTTGCAGAATTCTCCAAAGGGAATGCAGGCAAGATTGTCAAGGGTGACACCACAGAGAAGACTGCAATGTCTCAGATGACAGAGATGACCAAGACTCTGAATTAGGGCAGGGATGGAAAATAAAGAGAAAGGGGCTTGAACTGAAAAAGAAAAATTAGGAAGTGCAAACATTTCCAGGATTTGGATGCTGGAGGAGGCGCAAGAATGCCAAGCTTCTGGCTCGAATGACAACATGGTTGGCAGTGGCATTAACCCGTAGAAGAAACAGATGAGTCACGGTTTGGGGAAGGAGAGGGTGGTGGCTTCAGTCTCAGATGTGTTGTGTTTGCAGTGTCAGTGCAGTGATCAAGAAGCTACGTTTGGCAGGGAGATATATAAATTTGAAATTCGTAGGAGAGGTCAGGCTAGAAACAGATCTGGGACATGTCAACACAGAGGTCACAGGCAAACCACCAGAGTGGATGAGATGACCTATGATAAAGGTCAGCATTTTCCTTCAAACCTACCACTAAGGCCAGGATGAGGGTAAGAAAGATGATAGGAAAGAAGAGAACATGGTAGGAGGGAGGAAAAAAAGTAAGTAGAGAGAAGAAGACAAAAAGGCTAATATATATATAATGCATTCTAGGCCAAGCATGCCATTAACACTGTGCAAATATCTGTGGTTTTGTTTTTAATATCCTTTCCCAGTTCATACAGCATATTTATTGGCCTTTTTGACCACAGCCGCATTTCAAACAGATTACTTCAGGAAACAATTCTAAGTGATGCCTAGACTTCTTTTTTTTTTTAACGTTAGCCTACTAAAACTACATTATTATTACTGGAGCAGAGTTTATTTCTATTCAACACCATGTACTAGACTAAGTGCCAAGGGTACAAAAAGGAGTAAAACACAGTCCTCTGCTTCAAGGATATTTAACCAGGATTAAACACCCAGAAACGGGCTTCCCTGGTGGCGCAGTGGTTGAGAGTCCGCCTGCCAATGCAGGGGACACGGGTTCGTGCCCCGGTCTGGGAAGATCCCACGTGCCGCGGAGCGGCTGGGCCCGTGAGCCATGGCCGCTGAGCCTGTGCATCCGGAGCCTGTGCTCCGCAACGCGAGAGGCCACAACAGTGAGAGGCCCGCGTACTGCAAAAACAAACAAACAAAAAAAACCACCCAGAAACAAAAAGTTCGCCAGAATGATCTTTTCAAAATGCATATTTGAACATATAACTCTATTTAAAACCTTCTGTAGCTGAAACTGCTAGTTGTCCTCCAATATCTACTCCTTCTAATGTGGTTAACATGGCCAATGAGAATAAAGACTAAATTTCCAGTCTTCTGTGCAATTAAATGTGGCCATAAAACTAAGTTCTAAACGTAAGTGGAAATGGCATCAGCAACTTCCAGAAAGTCCTTAAAGAGAAGGACATTTACTTCTACTCTTCTTTTCTACTTTCTCTAGCCTGCTGTCTGGAATGTAGACATAACGGCTGGAAATGAAGCAGCCATTTTAGGCCAAGAGGTAATATTGGGAACGGAGGCTATACATGTCAGAGCAACAGGATAGGAGCCTGGGTACCTGACAGCTGTAGACTAGCTACACTTTGAAAGTAGAGAAGATTGGGCTCCCCGGTGACGCAGTGGCTAAGAATCCACCTGCCAATGCAGGGGACACGGGTTCAAGCCCTGGTCCGGGAAGATCCCACATACCGCGGAGCAACTAAGTCCGTGTGCCACAAATACTGAGCCTGTGTGCCACAACTACTGAAGCCCGCACACCTAGCGCCTGTGCTCCACAACAAGAGAAGCCACCGCACTGAGACGCCCATGCACGGCCCCCACTCGCTGCAACTAGAGTAAGACCGCACGCAGCAACGAAGACCCAATGCAGCCAAAAATAAAGTAATTAATTAATTTTAAAAAAAAGAAAGTAGAAAAGATTAGTTAAGTCGTTAATTTGTTGTTGTTTCTGGTGGCTGACAGCCAACTAATGCACCATTAGTATGACAATTATAATAGAAATATGTCTACCTTCAGCTCTATCTTTTTATCTATCTATCCATCCATCCATCCTTGTGTCTGACTCTAAAGTAGAAATGGAATGTATAACATATTTAATATTGTAAATACTCATCCAGTGCAAAAATAATACTTATCACGTGAAAATTCAAGTATTTAATTAACACATTAATATAAAAAATCACTACACTAAGTTTGCAACATTAATAAAAAGACATAAAACTCATTCTTCAGACATCAGTATTACAGACTTCCATCTTTAGGAAATAACTATACTAATATTTTAACTTACTTCTTTTGAAGGATTCATTGGTAATGTAAAGATAGTTTTCCAATACGACCAGACAAACATTGCAAAAAGTAGATGATAAGCAATCAGGCACACAACTAAAATGAGAGAAACAAAATTATCACTTTAATATGCAAGTACATACTAAAATCATGGTATTCACAAAAGATGTGCTTGTTCTAAAATAACCAAATAATTTAATTATTTAATTACTTACTATCCCATGATTAGAACCCTCCCATCTGTAGACAAGCCCATCTATCGGCAAAATGGCTACGGGGACCTCTCCTAAGTTGTAAAAATAAGGCAGTTATGCCTGCAACTTTAAATAATAAACAAAGTGTTAAACGAGCATTAAAACATTCAGGCTGTAAGAACTTTGCTTCACTAACAAAGAATAGCAAAAGCAGTTCCTGCTTGAGCTGTTTGCCTATTTTGCTCAGCTCGAGTCAAATCTGGTGGTCCTGTTTCAAGGACAGTAGTTTTAAACAGAGATCTTCTGAACAAAGATTTCCTCCAAGAACAGTTCAAGTTTCTTACTGATCACATGGGACAATTGTTAACAAAAGCATTCTGAATATTTTTTAAGGGAGTGTACATAAACACACTTCGTGTGGTATTTTAGTCTTGAAGTCCTGTGCAAAGCTGAAATATTAACTTTGTATACAGTGATAATGATTAATTCTGGATAATACATTAGTATATAACTTACTTGTGTAAGATACAGTTGAATAAAATATGCTAATTTAACTTAAAATATAGCATGTTTGGTATTTTTAAACCTTAACAGCAATTTTAGCTTTTTAAAAGAAGCTGATATTCCTATTATAGAACCATTAAAACATTCAGTTACCTCATAAGGCACTTAAATCGGTGTGAGATGACTAGACCCAATGATATTTTTCATGAATTATCTACGTGACTCAGGTATGAGGTCAGATTCTGAGTTGAAACAGGAGATTGTTGATATTCCAGTTATCTTGGAGCCATAAGAACCTTGGCACAGTGACTGCCATTTCAGGGTCAAGTTCTCTGCCAAGCATCTGAGAGAATTCAGTCTGGGGACTTAAGAGAATGAGACGCCTTTAACCCATCCTGACTCCAACATTCTCCAAGTATGACTTACTCCAACCAAATCAAAATGAATGCTATTTGTTTTCTCCAACGATTTTTAAAATTTTAGACTGAAGGCAGTGATATATCTTACCTTGTTCTCCAATATTTTCCATGGACACTATAGAAATAAATAGAGAAAAGAGACAGGCAATAGGTTATAAGAAGCTTATGGCAAACAGAGGGCCTGATAGAGACAGAAGACGCTTGAGTAGGTTAATAATGTGGCTCCTTTTCAAACCAACGTTCTTTAAATATTTGTTCAACCTTGTTTTGAGGAGGGACGAGCACTACGGGAGACAGGTGGGGAGGGAAGGCGGGTGGCCGCCCTCCACCAGGCCCCCGCTGGCGCTCCAGCCCTGTCTCCCACGCAGAAAACTAACCCCGCCAAGCGTGGCCCTGGCGGGTCTCACTCCTTTATCGATCGGTTTCTCGGGTTTCCTTCCAACTACAGAGCTCGGATGAAAGCTCTCCAGCTCATCACATTGCCAGCGACACTGATTGCTCTTTATAAGTTGGCAACCACCGAGTTAGCTTTCCAGAAGGGAAAAAATGTTGTGTCCATGGCATACACTTCTCTTGCCGTATTTCTGAAAGGATGAATTCTTATGCCCGATGACTAACTGCTTCCTACTGTACAACAAGGGGCCCAGACCACGTGCCCGAGAAACTGCCATCCCTGAAGGGCTGCTGTAAATATCGCAAGGTGGCAGGTAGATGCAGGAGAGGGACCACAGAGCTCAAACAAGCTGGGACAAAAAGCCCCACTCCAGCAGTTTTCTTGCCTTCTGTTTGTCTACTTGTTTTGTTTCCCATGTGGTGGTCATTGCATTCCATTTGTACTAAAGTCTTCAGGAAGCTCTGGCCTATCTCAGTTGTAGCAAGGGAAGATTTGACTTTATTTACATAGTTTCGTTCCTCCTTGGCTATTTAAAGGGGTACAGTATTCTGGGCCTTTGTCCTGGAGTATCTTTTCATTGCCTTAAGAAGCACTGAAATCAGAGGGTAATGTTGTGAGAGATTTTTAAGATTACCTGATCCAACCAACCTCCTTCACAGGAGAGCTACCGTTTAGCCATTTCTAGAGTGAGCAGGAGACACCGTTTTGGAGAGCAGCCCACTCCCTTCCTGGATTGCTCTTAAGAATGACTGTACGGGGCTTCCCTGGTGGCGCAGTGGTTGGGAGTCCGCCTGCCGATGCAGGGGACGCGGGTTCGTGCCCCGGTCTGGGAAGATCCCACGTGCCGCGGAGCGGCTGGGCCCGTGAGCCATGGCCGCTGAGCCTGCGCGTCCGGAGCCTATGCTCCGAAACGGCAGAGGGCACAACAGTGAGAGGCCCGCGTACCGCAAAAAAAAAAAAAAAAAAAAAAAAAGAATGACTGTACGATCAGAGGGTGCCGAAATGAGCCTCTTGTGGCTTCTACCTATGGAATCTAGGCTTCCAATCTCTAGCAATAAACAGAAAATCTAAATGGCAGAACTTCACGTGTTCTCTTTTAACCTAAAAAATAGATGATTTTGGGCTTCCCTGGTGGCGCAGCGGTTGACAGTCTGCCTGCCGATGCAGGGGACGCGGGTTCGTGCCCCGGTCTGGGAAGATCCCACGTGCCGCGGAGCGGCTGGGCCCGTGAGCCATGGCCGCTGAGCCTGCGCGTCCAGAGTCTGTGCTCCGCAACAAGAGAGGCCACAGCAGTGAGAGGCCCGCGTACCGAAAAATAGATGATTTCCAGATTTCTCACCAACCTTGATGTGGCTCCTTTAAATATTTCCTGGTCTCTCAATTTCCTTTTACCTTTCTGATCCCCATGATGGGACAGGCAGACACAGGTGATATCTGACTTACAAATGGCCTGTTCCACAAGTGCGCTTGTCCACCAGAGGCGAGAGTCATAGTGCACTTTCTCATAGAATACGTGAAGACGTTAATGTGAGGCCCGAGGAAGGACCAACCTGGCTTTTCTGTCTGACCTCCACCTCTCCCTTCATGAATTTCTCTCCAGGCTCTGACTTCCCTGTCTTCAAAGTGCTCCAAAATTGACTACAGCTCTTCCTTGGATCAACATTTCTCCTCCTTCAGCTAATCTAATGAAATGCAAAAGCATTTTTAATTCATTCGTGCATTTATATAGGAATGACCCTTAATGACCATTTCAGAGGTGCTGGTGTTTTAAAGAAAATGTATTTGCTAACCCATGACTCTAGCTGTCAGAAGTGAAACAGTAAAACAAAATGACATTTAAAAAAAGAAAAAGTACAGTTAGTATGAGGTGAGAAGTTTTTTTGCCCTGGACCATTATTATATTGACTGGATATGCATTCAAAGACATCTTTTAAAAAGCTATTTCTGCCTTTCACAGTTTGTTTTTCTCTTAATATACTTCAGAATTCACAGATCTTCTTCTTTTTTTTTTCATTTAAACAAGTTACTCATGGATGCATGCTTATGGTAAATAATTCTGATAACATTTATAGAGTTAAATGTGAAAGTCCAAAAAGGCTGTATCAATTACACTCCCCCAAATTGTGAGCCTATCCAATTTCCTATGAATGTAAAATGTCCTTTTTTTCCAACATTTTAGGCCAAAATAAAAATCACTGTTTTAGTATTCATTTCCTTGATTACTAGTGAACTTTAAAAATTTTTTATTAAAAAATAAAATGATTGGCTTTTCCAATCTCTTCTGATTAAATTACCACTTTCCCATTGGTCTACTTCTCTTTTACTTATTGAGAGCCTTTTATATAGTACTCTGGGAAGTAATCCCATATTTGTTACATATGTTCCAAATAAAGTTGTGTATAACTACTTTCAAATGACTTAATAGGTTAGGGGCTTCCTTGGCGGTCCAGAGGTTAAGACTCCACACTTCCAACGCAGGGGGCGCAGGTTTGATCCCTGGTTGGGGAACTAAGATCCCACATGCCGCATGGCGCAGCAAAAAAAAGACAATAAATACTAGCAAAATCTTATGGTTTATCCCTGACTAAACAGCAGTATCAAAACTTTCAAACTGACCTATTTCACTAACAGATATATGGACTAATACTTGGTTTTGCTTTATGATCTTGAGGAAATTAATGTTCTTTCAACCATGTTTACTTGTTTAGTGGGTCAATGGTTCACCTTGTAATTTTCAATTTAGTGGAAGAGTTGTCAATTTCTCAGACAAAACCACAATACAATGTTATTTTCTATTTTGTTCATAAATGACTGTTTAAGAAAAGGTTATAATTTAGCCACATATGTTCCCAATACATATGTATATAAAGATAATATATGGGAAATACAGACTCATTTTTGGAAAAAATAGATGGTAAGTCAAATAGATGGTAAGTCAAAAATAGATGGTAAGTCAAATGTAATTTGACTATTTACATCAACATGAGAATTAAATAGCAATACTGATCATATTTATGACAGATCTTCCAAAGATCTACTGGGTTTTAATGTGAATTTTGAGTTTTATTCAGTATTATTTAATTTTATTATTTCACAGAATTTCAGTTTGGTCTATTTAAAAACTATGCTTGATACGTATTCTCCAACTACACACATATAGAAATTTCAAATCTTTTATAACCATCTTTAACATATTTTCTAAAAATGACTTTTGAGGTAATTTAATATAGTTATTTCTATTTTTATTAAAAGAAAATTGAGGCAGATGCGCTTTACTCCAAGTCACAATGAGCAGCACATTAGTTAATTCTATCTGAGAAATTCTTTTATTTTCAATTTTAAAGTTTTACGCATGTGACAAAAATATTATGATTTGGGCTCTGCTGGATCTTATTAAAATTAGTTCCTTATTAAAGCACAATAACTGGCATAGAGCATTTGCCCCATAAATGTTTACTGAATAAAAAGGACAGAAAGGGCTTCCCTGGTCGCGCAGTGGTTAAGAATCTGCCTGCCAGTGCAGGGGACGCGGGTTCGAGCCCTGGTCCGGGAAGATTCCACATGCTGCAGAGCAACTAAGCCTGTGCACCACAACTACTGAGCCTGCGCTCTAGAGCCCGCGAGCCACAACTACTGAAGCTCGCGCGCAGAGCCCGTGCCACCACAATGAGAAGCCTGCGCACCACAACGAAGAGTAGCCCCTGCTCTCTGCAACTAGAGAAAAGTCCACGCGTAGCCAAGAAGACCCAGTGCAGCCAAAAATAAATAAAACAAATAAATTTATTTTTAAAAAAAGACAAACAGAAGAAAACACCATTAATTTGAATCATAAAAGTGGAATCCCAAAGCACACCTATATGAGAAATGTTAATTCTTTCTTCTGTTGACTCGAAAATTTCAAGAACCAAGTTATTTCTTTTACCTGTCATCTTAGCACACTGTAGAAACTCAACTAGTAATTTGCAAAACCAAGAGTAATCTTATCTGTATTGCCTGCTAGCATACATCCCCAGAAGTGAAGACAATACCTCATTGCACAAAGGAGACAGAGACGACCAAGTGGTTCATGATCCTCGAAAAATTAAAAGCTTGAAAAAGACACTGGCTTCAACTTGGCTTCAAGCAACTTTAAAAGAAGATAGAAAGGTTTTACACGTTTATAGGGTTTTTCCCTCCTAATTTTGGCTCTTCCGTAGTATTTTACTTTTTAATAGTTCAGTTTGTCAAAGTGAAGAAGAATCTTACTAAGCACAACCAAACTAAAGAGCAAAGGCTCTGGATAAAGACCGGCAAAGCTCCAGCCTATTTCTGCCACTTGCTGGTTGACACAGTGATTCTACATATTCCATCATGAAGTGAGGGTAGTAATAACAACAGCAATATCATCAGAGCTGTTGTAGAATTCAAAGAGGTAATACATGTAATGTACCTAACATAGTACCTGGCACACAGTAAGCCCCCCAAATATACAAGCAATTATAATACATGATATTTAATTTTGCAAACACTAACTGTAATAGATAACATACAGGAAAGGGGACTACAAATTACAAAGAGACAAGTAGTATTTGTACAGACCTCTGAAAGACATCAATGCAAAATTCTGACTAACAATAGACTTTACAAAGTGAAAAATAAAAGGTGAAAAATAACTTAGATCTCCATATCTTGCCTTTTTATATAGATGTGTCATCCCAGAAATGTGATAAATAAAAATGGTGGTACTCATCCTTACACAGGGTAATGATGAGACATAAAAACTTCATTCCTGATGTGGCAGTCAGTCCATATGAGAACTTCACTAAAAGTGAGAAGATCTATTTTGGATGTGACACAATCTGTTCAACTTAATGAATAAGAACAATGACCTTTTTTTTTAAAGGCCTAAATCTTATATTCATTCCAAAAAAGTTAGATGCAATTTACTCTTGGGAATAAGAGCACTGCTGTTGTTACACTAAAATATTTACCCTTTTTACATATGGTGACCATCTAAATACATACAATAGTAACACCATGGGTCACGATTTTAATTTTCATTTCAAAAACTTAACTGCCTAATTTTATCTTGGATTAGCCTAATTTCTTTCCAGTTCCATAGCCTACAATGATAATATGCTGCTTTAGAGATCTCTAACTTTCAATCTACCTGCAGGACTTAACATTCCTCCCAGATTAAGTGCAGTACAACTAGGCAACGAGAAATCTGCCCTGTTGAAAGATCCTAAAGAACTGAAGTACTTTCTTGGCACTGGTGGTCTATTGGAAGAGAGAAAGTGGGACTGATAAATTATTACCAGTGTTTGCAAGAATGTCCCTTTTGCCAAAAGGAAAATGAAGGCCTTTAAGAATTACATCTTGGGGGGGCTTCCCTGGTGGCGCAGTGGTTGAGAGTCCCCCTGCCGATGCAGGGGATGCAGGTTCGTGCCCTGGTCCGGGAGGATCCCACATGCCGTGGAGCAGCTGGGCCCGCGAGCCATGGCCGCTGAGCCTGCGCATCCGGAGCCCGTGCTCCGCGGCGGGAGAGGCCACAGTGGTGAGAGGCCCGCGTACCAGAAAAAAAGAAAAAGAATTACATCTTGGAATCTGGAACTGTCAGTATAACTGCAAGACTGGTAGGTCGGGGGGCCAGTTGTGTTTTCTGGCCACCCTTTCTGCTAACCCTCCTCCTCCCTCATTAGTCATTTTTCTAAGAAACAGAGTGGGGCATTAGAGAAAAGGCCGATTGGTCAGCCATCAGTTTAGAATTGATGCATGATACTTTTGTTGTAGTACTGATCTTTAAGAAACTCTTGCGTAAAAATAACACAGGTAAAACCAAAGTTGAAGAGTCAGACTGTCAGCCAGAGTAGAAAAACCCCTAAGATACAAAAGGATGAAAAACTGCTTCTTATTCCAAACCTGACTTGAGTAAACATCCTTAAAAATGCATACAAAAAAAATTAAAAGCATACCTCACTTATCTCTTCCCCATGAATTATCAAGCAGTCATTTAATCCAGGGGTCAGTAAACTACAGTCCTCAATCCAAATATAACCAGCCACCTGCTTCTGTAAATAAAGTTTTTTGGAGCAGAGACACACGCATTCATTTACATGGCTATTTCTGTGCTACAATGGAGAGTTGGGTAGTTGTGACAGGAAGAGTATGGCCTGCAGAGCCAAGAAAATTTACCATCTGGCCTTCTTATAGAGAATGCTTTTCAACCCCTGTATAAATATAGTTCTCCAGAGAAACAGAACCAATAGGGTGTGTGTGTGTGTGTGTGTGTGTGTGTGTGTGTGTGTGTGTAGAGAGAGAGGGAGGCCAGAGGAGGGAGGAGGGAAGGAGAAAGAGAGGGTAGAGCATGAATGAATATGAATTTTAAGGGTTGGCTCACAGGGTTATGGGGGCTGACAAGTCCAAAATCTACAGAGCAGGCTGGCAAGCTGGAGAGCCAGAGAAGGGTTAATGTTGCAGTCTTGGGTCTGAAGGCAGACTAGAGGCAGAGATGCTTCCTCTTCAGGAGACCTCAGTCTTTGCTCTTAAGGCCTTCAACTGATTGGATGAGGCCCACCTACATTATGAAAAGTAACCTGCTTTACTCACAGTCTACTGATTTAAACGTTAATCACATCTAAAAAAAATGCCTTCACAGCAACAGCTAGACTGGTGTTTAACCAAACAACTGGCCACCACAGCCTAGCCTAGTTGACACATAAAATTAATCATCATTGGGGCTTCCCTGGTGGCGCAGTGGTTGAGAGTCCGCCTGCCGATGCAGGGGAAACAAGTTCGTGCCCCGGTCCGGGAAGATCCCACATGCTGCGGAGCCGCTGGGCCCGTGAGCCATGGCCGCTGAGCCTGCGCATCCGGAGCCTGTGCTCCGCTACGCGAGAGGCCACAACAGCAAGAGGCAAAAAAAAAAAAAAAAAAAAAATTAATCATCACACCTTGCATCTAGAATCTAATTTTATTCTAGAAACAGTTTACTAAGAAGACATGTGTTGATCTTCTGTGTAAGTTCTGAAGCCAAGTTCATTATTTACTGTAAATTAATAAATTGGAATTATAGCCAGAAAAGTAACTACATAAACTAACTTTATGTATCTGCTAGAGGGAAAACAATAATGAAATCCTTTGTCATACTCTAAAAACTTGACTGCAAATAATCCTATTCAAATTAACTTTATATATACACCCATATGATTCCCTAAGGATGCTATCCAACCCTATCTTCTAAAGAGCTCTAAAAATATTAGAGCCGATTTAGTCTAGATTGATTTAAATTCAATCTTGATTAAAAGCAAAGGTTCACCTCAAAGATCCTTCCAGTCCTATATTTTACCAACTGATTTTTTAAAATTTTGCTTTGGTGATTATACAATTGAGAGTTTGCTGTCAAAAATGTTATCTATTGATAAGTAGCGGCCTACCACTGTTAGTCAGTAACTTGAATCTAGTTCAACTTTCAGTCTTAAGTACATCCAAAATCCAAAACTTCAGATACTAAAACAAGCCTTCATAGTAGGTAAAAAAAAAAAAAAGTACTTTCCCCCTTAAATTAGCAAAGAACAGTTACATAATTTTTTCCAGAACAATCTGGTTTTGGGGTGTTTTCATCACAAATGTATACTGCTGTGATTTTTTATTTCTTTTCTTAATCTGAATTTTCTTTTTCTTGCCTTCAAATTCAAACTCTGTTTTGGAAGAATAATTTACTTTTATTGCATAAACACAGTACCTTCTCTGTATAAATCCACTAGGGCAGTCTGACACAGATATACCTTAGCCCCAAATATTCAGTCTGATAATGAAGAACACCGAAAGTAAAGAATTGGTTCTAATGAATGAATCTGAAGGATAACTTTATAGCCAAGCTCTATTTTTTTTCTACTTATCTTTAACTCATTTATTGAAAAACAGTCACTGACTCTACCACAGTTACACCACTGATGATAAAATGGTAAATGAGACTCCATCCCTCTGCTCAAAAAGCTTAGAGTTCATGGGGCCATTTTACATAGAAGTTGAAACTAACGGAAAAAACAAGGACATTAAAACATTTTCAATTAAGAAACAGAAGCCCCTCAGATTCAGAAAATTAATATGAAAATAGGAATAGTGCTACAAATATACTTTAATATCTCCTGTGCTAACATCTCTCCTTTGACGTCAAGTGTCTAGCTGCCACCCCATTTTTCTGGCCCTTTCACAGGAAAACTTATTTTAACAATCATCCAAACGCACTGCCTCTACCCTCTAATTTCTTTTTTTAATTAATTAATTAATTTGTTTATTTATTTATTTATTTTTGGCTGCGTTGGGTCTTCGTTGCTGCGCAGGGGCTTCCTCTAGTTGCGGCAAGCGGGAGCTACTCTTCGTTGCGGTGTGCGGGCTTCTCACGGAGGTGGCTTCTCTTGTTGCGGAGCACGCTCTAGGCACGCAGGCTTCATTAGCTGTGGCTTGTGGGCTCAGTAGTTGTGGCTCGTGGGCTCTACAGTGCAGGCTCAGTAGTTGTGGTGCAGAGGCTTAGTTGCTCCGCAGCATGTGGGATCTTCCCGGACCAGGGCTCGAACCCGTGTCCCCTGCATTGGCAGGTGGATTCTTAACCATTGCACCACCAGGGAAGTCCCTACCCAATTTCTTGTTACTTCCTCAACCACCACCAAGTGGTTCTGCACCAACATTCCACTGCTATCAGTCCAGTCAAGGTCACCAATACCCTCCCTAATTCTTGGTACTCAAGTTACTCTAATAGAATTAATTACTCTCTCTTTGAAATGCTTTGTTGAACTGACAGTGAATTCTTCGGTGAAACCGGCCAGTGAAAACCCCTTGAAGCAGAATCCTTTGTCCTTTCAGCTACTTTCCAAGAAGCACTAGTTCACTTTTAATGTATTAGAGATCAAAACTGGGGCAGTAGAATACATCAAGTCATTCCCATGAATACTGGTGACACTGCTGCTAGACCATTTTAACAAGAGAAGCCACCGCAATGAGAAGCCCGTGCACCGCAATGAAGAGTAGCCCCCCGCTTGCTGCAACTAGAGAAAGTCTGCGCGCAGCAACGAAGACCCAATGCAGCCAAGAATAAACAAATTAAATAAATAAAATTTTAAAATAAATAATAAATAAAAATAAAAACTTGGGGCAAAAGTCATTCTACAAATAGAATCGGTGGGTTTGTAGGCTGTTTCGTCAAGGACAGGAAAGCAGTTTCAGAACAGAAACAAAGAATAAGGGTAAGGCTTCACATCACCTGGACCTGAAAACACATGGTTTCCAATGTGGGTTCTCACGGTTACATAAAAGCCAGACCTCACAATCCCAACCACAAGCACAGGCCAGGCAGTCTACATTCCTTGTCAGATCCCCATACGGTTCCTTAAACACTCATTTTGGGATAAGAAAACCATGGTCTCTTTTAAAATGTCAATTGATGTCACCTCACTAAAAACCCTTCCGTGGCTTTGCGCTGAATTTACACTAAAAGTACAATCTCCTTACTCAGGCCTCAGTGCGCCAACACACTCTGGCCCCTACCCACCTCTCCAAGATCACTTCTCATTCCTCATCCTCTTGCTCACTAAGCTGCAAACAGGCTGACCTTCCAGAACACACTAAACTTTAGTGTCTTCACCCTCTTCACCTGCTGCCACTCCTGGCTCACGCCTGATCGTCCTTCAGCTTGCAAGTGACAGGTCAGTTTCTCGTAGAGGTCCTCCTGTCCAGTACCCAGCTACAATCCTTACCACCACACACTGTTTCTTTCTTGGCACTTAGCACAGTCTGTAATTGTTTTTATTTGTTTCTTTTCTATGTCCTTCACTGAGGTTTGTATCCTGGCTCTGTCCAGTTTGATGTTTTATCTCTGCCAAATTACTTATTCTCTCCTCAGTCTTATCTCAATATTTATCTCATTGGGTTGTTTTGAGAATAAACTAGGTAATGTAAGTAAAAACACCTCGAATAGAAGCTGGCATATATGAGGAGCTCAATAAATGTTAGTTGAATATGGAGCATAAATAAATCACGAAACAGTGAAACCTTACGAGTAGGAGTTCCCCCAAGGTTTAGTGTTAACAGTTTTATAAACAACCTGGAGAAAGAAGCACACCATGCATTTTTAGCTTGCTGTAGTGCTACAATTTTCTGGACAGTGAAATGCCAAGGCCTCCACCAAGGCCTGTCCAGGTTCTGATAGGGTCTGGCATGCATCAGCAACTCAATGTGAGGAGTGGAGGAAATTGTATAATTTGGGGAGAAGTAGGATTTCCCAGGTGGTCTGATGCATCCCCCCTGCCTCTATCCCAGGATTTATATCTAACAAACTATACCGATCTAAACTAGATGTTTTGTGTGCTAGAAATTATCAAACAACCATGGAAAAATGGTCAAGGAGACCTTCTCCTGAAGAATGGCACAATGCAACATCAAAGAAAAAAAATGAATGGCAGTAAACCAGTCAATACAAACCAAGACACAGGAAGAATAGGAACCTTAAGAACAGGTTATGATGTCCATTGACAGAGGAATGGATAAAGAAGATGTGGTACATATATACAATGGAATATTATGCAGCCATAAAAAAGAATGAAATAATGCCATTTGCAGCAGTATGGCTGGACCTAGAGATTATCAAACTAAGTGAAGTAAGTCAGACAGAGAAAGACCAGTATCATATGATATTGCTCATGTGTGGAATCTAAAAAAATGATACAAATGAACTTATTTACAGAACACAGTCACAGATGTAGAAAACAGATTTATGGTTACCAGGGGGGAAAGTGGGGGGAGGGATAAATTGGGAGATTGGGATTGACATATACACACTATTATATATAAAACAGATAACTGATAAGGACCTACTGTATAGCACAGGGAACTCTAGTCAATATTCTATAATGGCCTATATGGGAGAAGAATCTAAAAAAAGAATGGATATATGTATATGTATAACTGATTCACTTTGCTGTACACCTGCAACTAACGCAACACTGTAAATCAACTATACTTTAATAAAAATTAAAAAAAAAAAAAAAGAACAGGTTATGATCCAAAAGGTTATGCAAGTCGTATGTTATCTGGGTGGTCAGGCCTCCATATCAGCCATCAAAAGCCTTTCTAACACTTAATGTACCTGAAACAATATTACAAAACTGTGAATTAACAATATTACAAAAATCAGCTACTCTGTGTCAGGGGAGGCTTTTTGGCTGTCAGATGTTCCAAACTCACCTCCTTCCACCAGGGTAGACAAGAGGCTGCCCTCATTCTCTTCCCCTACCTGCTGGGCTACGGGAGCAGACGTTCCTCCCACCCCAAGTCTTCAGTGATGACTCCTGTATTAGTGGGGCTGGGAAGGTACCACAGACTTCGTGGCCTCTTTATCAGACAGCTATTTCCTCACAGTTCTGGAGGATACAAGTCTGAGATCAAGGTGTTGGCAGGACTGGTTTCTTCTGAGGCCTCTCTCTTTGGCTTGTGGATGAGCATCTTCTCCCCACATCTTCACACAGTTTTCTCTCTGTGTATCTTTAGAACCAAATTTCCTCTTCTTACAAGCACATCAGTCATACTGGATTAGGGTCCACCCTAATGACCTCATTTTAACTTAATTACCTCTTTAAAGGCCTTATCTCCAAATTCGGAAGTCCTGCAGGTTAAGACTTCAACCTATGAACTTGGGGGAAGACACAATTCAGCCCGAAACACTCTCTGAAATAAGCCTGCAGGTCGAGCAGGGTGAAGGCTTGGTCGGGGTGACAGGGCATCACTGGGCTGGTGGTGCTGGGGGTGGTCAGGTGACAAGGGGCAAGAATAAACTAAAGGAAGGGAGTGTTTTGTTAAATGTTTACTCTATGCCAGGAAGTGTGCTAATTTTTTTCAAATGTTTATCTCATTTAAACCTTACAACAATCTGTAAGGAAGGTATTATTATCATAATTTTAAAAGTTGGGAAAACAGTCTCCCAAAAGTAAAATAACTTTCCTAGTGTCATTCAGTCATAACCTGTGGTGCTAGGATCTACATATTAGGTCTGTCTGACTCCAAAACTCTTTCAAGGATTCCTGCCCTCCCAGGATGTGTGACATCTGGTGCCCCGATTGCATATCCCTTCCAGGCCTCTTTGTCCTGGGCAGCTGTTCCTTCTCTGGTTGCTCCCACACAGTGGCCCCTCTGTGTTTAACACCTGGGCCGCTCGCTACCTGTTACTTGTGATGAGGGATGTTCTGGAGATCAAGGTTTAAGACGTCCTCTTTTTGTCACCCTTCCTCCACCAACCAACCTAAACATAACCTGGAAACAGGTCATTTTACAAACTTTGGGCACAAAAAAATTCAAATATTTGGTTATATTTCAGTGCTGAGAGCTTGGCTTTCCTGAGTTCTCAATTCAAGAGCTGGGGAAGGAAGAGAGCTCCAGGTTCCGAGGATAAGAGTGAGATGGTGATGCAGGGAAGAAAGTTAGGAGAGGAGACTGGGACTTCCTGACCCGCCTTCTCAGTAGCAGAGGGAAGGATCATTCCTGAGGTCAGTACAGCCCAGGTACACTCCCTCACGGGAAGATCCCTCACTTGTAGAAACTGGCAGCGAAGAGTGACGGAACATACATCTGTCCCGGAAAGGGAATTTGTAATTCCTACCGTTATCAAAATTTTCCAAGTTAGAAGTTCTTCTCTCTCTCTCTCTCTCTCTCTCCACATTTCTTTAGCTGTTGGACCATATCATTGTTCTCAATACCTAAGAAGCTCTGCTCTGCAGAAACATTTGGTGTAAACTCTGACTTTCCCACCTGAAGGCTGGGAACACACCAAATGTTTGTACTTAATCATTAGGGATGTGTGGTCTTCTGATTCAGTAGTTTTGAAAGGGGAATGAAGATTTTGACTCACTATTATGGCCCTGAAAAAACTCACTGCCACTTTCCTCTCGGCAAAGAGAAAGACAATTCCTGACTCACTGAGTGTACTAAGCAGTACTGTTAAACAAGGGACTGATCTCAGGGCTGGTCCCTGGCTTAGTGCCCTCACTTCTAAGCTTACTCAATGGAATCCTATAATCCCTCTGCCTCAGCTGAAATAGAGGAGATTCCCAGTGCCAGCAAGTTGTACAGATTTCAAGGCAGGTGAGTTTATTTACCCTGTTAGACAGAATTGTACCGGTCCCCCCTCTTCCACACGTGGCTACAGCTCAACTGAAGTTCCAACAATGCCTGGGTCTTTTCAACTCCAGTCCCCTTCCTTTCCAGTTCCATATGCCCTTCTTTGGGTTGGCCCTGAGAGGCATGACCAACTCCTCTGAATCAGGAAGGCTGGTGTGGACAATACACCTTCAGCAAAGTTCTCCCCGGTTCCCAAATAATGCTTGTCTACTATTGGGGGAAGGTCAAGCAGAGACTTTAAATCCTGAAAACATCCCCCTCATTAGTCAGAACCCAAATTTTAGAACTGGAAGGGCCCTTTTGCTCAGTGTTAACTACTCATCTTTCTTATATATGTATGTATTTATTTATTCATAGTAAGCAAAAATCCCACTTGTATTTTGATTATTTCAGCATTTAAATATACACATATAAGATCAGATGGAAACAATTTTTGTAGTGTATTTTTTAATGTCATTAGATCAATCCCTTATTACCTGGTGTACTCAGAATTATCACAGAGGACAATACTGAGAGAATTTTTTTTTCACTACCAAACATTAGCTTTCTGATTTATTAAGTAGAAAAATCAGTGCTTCTTGTGTGCTTCTCCATGGAAACAGATAACCTCCTAAAAACTATCTCCCGGGGTTAGCAGCTACATGTTGAGTACCAAACGACCAGGGCACTTAGAGCACATATAACATATTTAAAAATTAAACCAATATTTCTAGGTTCATGTAAATTATCTGACACTTCTATAGTACTCCAGAGAAAGGTACAAAGCTTTAACTCCAACCTTTGTGTTTACGATGCTCATCAGAATAGAATTTACAGCGGCACACTTGAAGGGATGAATTAAAAGATTTAAAACAACATTAGCACCAGCAGTAATTACTGCAGTCGAGCACTGAGTCGCAATATCTATTAAAACATGCAAAGGTATTAAACTATTCACTGGCTCACCCTTCTGTACTGGGTATTGAAGGGTGAGTCAGTATTTTCTTTTATAACAGTATTTTCTTTTCCAACTTCACTGTCATATATTCATGAAGTAAACTTCTCACACACACAATCTTTCCTTGATCTCGGCTTGAATTACAGTATGCCTTGTTCCTCTTACTTGCAGCAAATCATACCCTTACTCTGTACTGCATTTGCCAACAGCACTAGCACAGCCCCGCCGGACAGAAATTGCAGTGATAGTACCTATATTCAGTTGCAGCAAAAGCAAATTTGACATAGTTGTAAACTGGCAGGTCAAAGATGAAAGACGGGCCCTACTACTGCTTAAGGCGCAGTATAAGAGCGCAACAGTATACAAGCACCACCTAATTATAACTAGGTGTATTCATTAATGTAAACAAGAAGTTCTACACAATTGTGTACAGAACTGAGACAGTCATCAATACTTGGACTGAGTCTCTTTCTCTGCCCAGTGTGTGAGTTGCATCTCATGTTTCCTACTTGTATCTCTCCACCAATTAATGTGCTGATTTTTGTTTTCTGTTCCTGAAACCATTGTCACTTACTCTAGATCTGCAGGCAAAACAAATACCCTGATATTCATTCATGAGTCGTGTTCACTGCCTGTGCTGTGTATAAGGACCTAGCTCATGATTAACACCGTGGGATGCTGACGCATCCACAGACACAGGTATGTTTCCTCGACTTCTCCCCACCAGCTCATGCCACCAGCTCATGTTTACCCGGTATATGTACCATTTAAACTCATAACATGTTGCTCTTTAAAAAGATAAAATTTCTACCAGTTATCATTAGTGCTCTGGTTACCCAAAAATTGTTGTTGAATTTTAGACTACGTACAGTAGGCCAGCAGCTCTCAACATTTCTGCCTTGGCCGTACCTGATGGCCGGTGTTCTCATGAGGGACACAGTCCCTAGGAATGAAGAAAGCTACTGCATGGGCAAAATGGAGTTACTCACAATTCCCTGACCACCAGCTTTCCTGCTGCACTGTGAAAGGGCAAGGTAGTTAAAAACTACTCCAGTGACATTGAATATGGACCTCACAGACACTTCCAGAGACCTTCAAGTTTAGATATGTTTACAAGGGTATATACAGGCTTCTCTGGAATCACAGTTCCATCAAAATCACCTGCTCCAAGAAAACAGCATGGCAGGCCTCAAAAATTAAACACAAAATTACCATATAATCCAACAATTCCACTTCTGGATATATACCCAAAGAACTGAAATCAGAGACTTGAACGTGTATTTGCAGATGAATGTTCACAGCAGCACTATACATGATAGCCAAAAGGTGGAAACAACCAAAATGTTGACCAACAAATGAACAGATAAACAAAATGTGGTATATAATACAATGGAATATTATAGATCATTAGGAATGAAATTCTGACACATGCTACAACATGGATAAACCTTAAAGACATGCTTAAGTGAAATAAACAGACACAAAAAGACAAATACATGGTTCCACATATATGAGGTACCTAGAATAGTCAAAGTCATAGAAACAGAAAGTACAATGGTGGGTGCCAGGGGATGGGGGAAAAGGAGAATGGGGAATTATTGCTTAATGGATGCAGAGTGTCATCTGGGGAAGATTAAAAATGGCTGGAGATGGATGGTGGTGATGGTTGCACAGCAGTGGGAATGTACTCAATGTCACTGAACTGCACACTTAAAATGCAGTCAAAATGGTAAATGGGTACAATGGCAAAATTTTATGCTACGTATATTTGATCACAATAAAAACATTTAAAAATCACCTGCTCCAGAGACTATTCTCAAACCACAAATTAAACTAATATTCACCAGTAGCTAAAGTTTTCTTTCTCATCTCTGGTTATTTCTACAGTGAAGGATTTTTGTTGTTTGAGCTTTTCAAGAAAGCTCAGAAGTGGTAAGTAAAGAAAAACAAAGCTTTGTTGAGACGCAGATGTCTAGCTAGGCCTTTTCACTGAAGTGGTTCATTCATGAGATTTCCCAGATTCTCAGTGTCTGAGATTCAGAAGAACACCTAGGCAAAATTACAAATTCCACACCTCCTTGGCCTTTTTCAGTGAATGAATGCAAAACCCAAAGACTTCAAGGGTCTTGGGTATTTTTGGATATGAACTGCATACATGTATCTATCTCGGATTGACAGCTTCTAATTAACGTTAACTTATGTACAGCATATACTCTATTTAAGAAGGCTGGGGCAAGGAAGGGGGAGTTGAATATTTCAGAAAGTCTTTCTTTTTTTTAATCTAAAATGGGTAAAAATTTTAGCATTATAAGGGGAGATTTTAGTTAGCTGAAAAGTTTTAAAATGGAATGTAGCATCTCTGGGCAATGCTGGCTAAGTTTGAGTGCTTCCTGCAAATGCATTTCACTCATTTTTTTAGTGATTATTTTATATTTATATATTAGGGCAAATATTTTACATATTCTAAATTGTTCTTAATCTTTTAACTTTTCAAATGGGTTATGAAATTAATGTTGTCATCTAAACCCTTATTATGGATGATTACATTTCAATATTCAGAAAGAAAAAAAGGCATTTGATTATTATATTTGTGTATTAGTTCACTAGGGCTGCCATAACAAAGTACCACAGACTGGGTGCCTTAAACAACAGAAATTTATCTTCTCACAATTCTGGAGGCCAGAAATCTAAGATCAAGATTTAGCAGGTTTGGTTTCTTCTGAGGCCTCTCTCCTTGGCTGACTTCTTGTGTCTTCACGTGGTCTTCCCTCTACATGTGTGTGTCCAAATTTCCTCCAATCATATGGTATTATGACTCATTCTAATGACCTAATTTTAATTTAATTACCTCTTTAAAGGCTCTATCTCCAAATACAGTCATGTTCTGAGGTACTGGGGGTTAGGACTTCAACATATGAAATGGGGAGGGAGGGTACAACTTGGCCCATAATGATTTGAAACCATAAAAATATTACAAACCCATTTATGAACATCTGAGTGATCAAATAATAAAAAGCTAAGCAGGTAATTCTCTCATAAAGGATTCATGTTCTTTGAAGCTTGAAATGTCTACTGCGATCACAAAAGGCTCAAGTAAAACAAGTTCAGTGGGCATCCGTTCATTTAAGAAAAGTATGTCTTGAACGCTACTCTGAGTCAGGCATCAGGGCTACTACTGTAACCAGTCATGGTTACTGCTCTCATGAAATTTTCTATAGGTGATCTTCAGATAATAAGAAAGTTAAGCTTGTCTAATAGAATAAGATCTTTTTAATGTGGATTGAAGGAATCCAGATATCCCAGCAACTCACACACTGGTATATGTGTTTCATTTTGGTAAAACTTTTAAAATTAAATTCGGGGGTCTTCAGAGCATAGTCAGTAATAAATTAAAACAAGAGTTCAGGGCTTCCCTGGTGGCGCAGTGGTTGAGAGTCCGCCTGCCAATGCAGGGGACACGGGTTCGTGCCCCGGTCCGGGAAGATCCCACATGCCGCGGAGCGGCTGGGCCCGTGAGCCATGGCCGCTGAGCCTGCGCATCCGGGGCCTGTGCTCCGCAAGAGGAGAGGCCACAACAGTGAGAGGCCCGCGTACCGCAAAAAAAAAAAAACAAGAGTTCAATCTCACATTGTTAAATTCTCAGTCCTTATTTTACTTAACATATGAACTTATCTGTCAACATCGATTGCTCCCTCTTCCTTGACACCTTCTCCTCCCCAGGCTTCAGGACCCCACATTATCTTAGTTTTCCTCCACTTCACTAGTCGTCCCTTCTCAGTCTTCTTTGCTTGTTCCTACTCATCTCTCAACTCTCAGTGCTGGTCATCTTTGGTCCTCGTCTCTGCACAATTTACGTTGACTCTCTTGTTGGGACAAATGTAACCGATGTTAAGTCTTTAAATCGATTTAAACGCTGAGGACTCCCAAATTTACTCCTCCCGTCCAGACTCTCTTCCCAATGCCAAACTCGTCTACACAACTGCTCACTCGGCATCTCTGTTTCCATGTCCACATACCACTGCTGATCTACGGTCACCCCATCCCCACCCAGCTCCGCTCTACCTATATCTTGTGCATCTCAGCTCATCTCCATTCGGCCAGTTGTTCAGGCCAAAACACTGGAATCGACTGGCTCCTTCCTTTCTTTCACAACTCCCAAATGTCTGTCAGGAAATCCTGTTGTCTCTAAAAATAAATGCAGAAGCTGGCAACCTCTCTCCCTTCCCACTGTCCCCACCATGGTCTGACAGATCATCATTTCTCACCTGGATTGATGAAGTAGATAGCCCAGAGTACGCAGCAGCCAGGATGATCTCTTTAAACATAAGTCAGAACACGTCACTGTGCTACTCAGCACTCTGCCATGGATCCCTGTTTCACCCCAAGTAAAGCCAAAATCCTCACAATGGCCTATGAGGTCCCATAATCTGTACCTTTTCTGCACCTCTCTGACCTTGTCACCTACGTCCCTTCCCCCTGCTCACACCCCTCCAGCCAAAGTGACCTTGTTCCTCCTCTAACATGCTCACACACTGCTGCCTCAGGGCCTCCATACTGACGGTTCCCTCCGCCTGAGATGCATTTCTTCCCAGTGCAAGCATGGTTCAATCCCTCAGCATCTTTGAGTCGTTGCTTAAATTCCTTGACCATCCCACCACACACACACACACACACACACACATACACAAACACACAGACGCATGGATAAAAAGATGTGGTCTATATATACAATGGAATATAGCTTGGCCATAAAAAAGAATGAAATCTTGCCATTTGCAGCAACATGGTTGGACCTAGAGTGCATTATGCTAAGTGAAATAAATCAGACAGAGAAAGACAAATACTATGTGATTTCACTTATATGTAGTATCTAAAAACAAAACAAATGAACAACACAACTAAATAGTCCTAGACACAGAGAACAAACAGGTGGTTGCCAGAGGGGAGGTTGGTGCGGGGAGGAGAGAAATAGGTGGGGGAGATTAAGAGGTCCAAACTTGCAGTTGCAAAATAAATGAGTCACAAGTATGCAAAGTACAGTGTGGGGAATATAGTCAGTAATTATGTAATATCTTTGAATGGTGACAGATGACAACTAGACTTATTATGGTGATCTAAAAACTAAATAAAGGAAAACTTCCACTGGCATTCCCAATCATTTTTGCTCTGCTTTTTTGCTTTGTTGTCATGATACTTAGGAGCCTCTAACACATTATATAAGCTACTTTGTCTCTTGTTCTTCCTATGTAAACTCTAAGAGCCGTTTATATATATATATATATATATATATATATATATATATATATATATATATATATATATATGTTTTTTTTTTTTTT
>NW_006787203.1:733534-740236 GCF_000442215.2 Lipotes vexillifer
CAGGCTCAGCGGCCATGGCTCACGGGCCCAGCCGCTCCGCGGCATGTGGGATCTTTCCGGACCGGAGCACGAACCCATGTCCCCTGCATTGGCAGGCAGACTCTCAACCACTGAGCCACCAGGGAAGCCCAACAAATATTTTTGAATGAATGAACAAATTAGGGAGGTACTCAATAAATTATGGATGGTTTGAAATGCATTCTATTCTTGGATTTTAAAATTGCTTACTAAAATGCAAGTTTATGGGGGCCTCCAAATGAATCACTGCTCTCCACCCCCCCCAACCTACATACAGCTCTCAGTTGTGCATATCTTAGTTTTTAGTATGTCCTAGTCCTGGAATAAGCTGCATTTCATTAAAAATATGCTATAATTAAAACCTTGATTAAGTCCAGCTGGTCTCTGCCTTGGTTTCTGCTTCACATTAATGGACCTCCCTGGAGGTGTCCTGTATAATCACTTAGTTAAGCACATAAATCCCTTACTGCCTTTCTTCCTACAACATGTCATATGGAGTTGGCCACCAAGTAAAAAACTTGATCACAAATTAGTCCCTGCAATTCAGAGCAGGCTTGGGACTTACAGTCTGAGGTTCATAACACTGAAATCTTTTTCTCGGTCGGTAAATGGTACCAGGTGTCTCTCATTAGGGCTCAGCATCAGCTGTTTTGGAGCAGGCTGTTTTTCCCACTATCATATTCCCATTGTGAATTATATGGACATTACAGAGACTGTACTTTTAAGTTGCACCATGTCTCACATCCCTACCAATTTGGTGAAAAGCCACACTTCAGATTCAGCCACCTACTACCTCTCCTGAGATGCCCTTTGGGCCCCCAAAACCATCAGGTACACAGTCTGGTCTGGGTTTTCAGTCACCTCATTCTAAACATACTCATTCAAATACAGTGAAAATCCATATTTTACATAATGCAATAAACAGAGTCAGAAATTTAATTTTATCTATACATATGAGAAAATAGATAAGCATTACAAAGCATTCTGGTCTGCCAAATTTCACCTAGTTGTAATCAAATAAATCTATAAAGTTCTTGTAAATACATGAACTGCTTTTTACAAGGACTGTATCTATTATAAGATGACCATGAAGATAAACAAATTACCTTGAAACTATTGTACTCTTTGGATATTTGGTTTTAAAGGATGTAGAGAAAAAGGTTTCTTGATTATTGCTTGGTGTTTATTTTACTGAAGAACTGATCTGGACCATTCTGTTCCTTTAGGGTGGTGATGCTAGTGAATAAATCCAGAGGTCAAAATACTTTATAGCCAGAAAGCTTAATTGACACTCTACATGAGGAGAAGTTTCAGGATACCATGGAGAAATACTGGCAAAGAAATAAAGCTCAGTGATCTGTAAAAGCACTTCTCTTTCATTTGCATTTAAAAATGTAATCAACAACATATCTAAAATGAACTACCATCAATATGCATTTTAGAGTGCAGAGAAGCGCTAAGATGATAAATGCAGCAGATATTTTTGCTCCAGTGTCTCCCGAATAAAAATGGATTTTTAACATTTCTGGCACAAATATTTATAATTGAATTTAAAAGTCATAGTCAGATGAAAAGTCAAATTAGGAAAAATGCTACACAAACGTTTCAAGTGTGATTTAATTTTGAAAGGAAAAATTTCAGGCAATCATAGCCAGTTATTTTATTGCTAACATATGCTTCTTAAGAAATCAGGTCATCTACCTCCTCCCAGCTGCCCTCACCCCACCCCCTGCCCTGCAAATTCCACCCTTTTCCATTCTCAGCATTTGACTGAGATAACAATTAAGATAACATAAAATTACCCTTAAAAGAATTAGAGAAAAATATTTCAACAATGTTTAATGGACTATTAAAGAAATTAATTCAATTATGTTATGCTTTTATTATTAATTCTGTTATATATCTACATGGTAATATAAAATCGTAGGCTTCCACATACTGTTAAGACTATCTTTCTAAACAATCTTTGTAAAACAGTTTGCCCAACGGAGAACATTAGGAATCCATGGCAAATCTATCATTTTGCAAGTAAAATGAGAGTATTTCTCCAGTCATGACAATGTTGGGGTCTCAGGGGACCCACGAACTCACCACTTCCTAGAGGAAAGAAGGCTGAGCGATGTGATACAACAGTCAAAATGCATGAAATCAGCAGTATAAATTACAACACGTAAGTCCTGGTTCCATTTTTCTGAGAAGAAAAACCAGAAATTTTCCATCAAGATGAAAAAGAAAAACAAACGAAGCAAACAAAGACCACTGAGAATCTTCTGAGAACTCTTCATCTATACTAACCTCTGGAACATTTGTCTTCTTGGTTTGTCTGGTTTTTGTCCTCCTGGCACTTCTTCCTACCATGGAGGCCAAAGAGATCAAACACCTGCTCTTGCTAAATAAACCCTGTTGCCTGGGATGTGGGCACAACAACAGCTCAGCCAGCTGATGCTCCCAGAACCATCTTTATGGAGTCACAGGGCTTGGGATGGCTCCAGGGCTTGGGATGGCTGGCCACTAGGGCAGCAGCTCCTTCCAAGGCTATGACGTCAGCTCTGCTTCACCCACCTTCTCTTGGTTTCTGCTCATTTTCTAAGCTAGGTTCTCCAGTCTTCCCATGGATTCAATGAGTTGTGTTCAGGAAGTTCTCACATTTACTCACCCAGCCACAGGCCCTAAGCTGAGAGCAGAGTAAAAGTTGCCCAAGCATTAGGTAAGAAATGAGGCAACTGAAACAACCACGTAGTACGTAGCTGAGGCAAAAGTTGCTGGTCATAATCTCGCTCTGAGATATTTATATGTGGTAGATTGATAATACGATTAGACAGTCATTACTAGTGAAGTGCTCTCCATCAGCTCTTCTTACCTCCTGTATTGATCATTCTGATTTGACACTGGTACAGCAACCAACTCACAGGCTCCCAGGAGTGGGGTGTTTCATTTTCCATTTCTCCTTCCTGCCCCTGTGCCATGGGAGCCGCATTTTGAAGGTTACCAACCCTTCTCCTCAAGCGCAAGCTGGAGGGAAGGCTTCAGTTTTGTTCTCTTTTGTTTTTCCAGAGGCAATTTTCCCCCTTAGCTGTTTGGAAAAGATGTCTATTCCGTTTTCCTCTAAATCATCTCTCTGGGGAAAAAGTGCCTAGCACATAACAAAGGTTCAATCAACACTTTTGAATGAACCCTGCTCAAACCCCTCTGAAGCTGGCCTCTTTCTAACCTTGCGGAAATGCACCTTCTCTAGAGACCATTATCTTGACTTAGAAACCATCCCTTCAGCTTCTGCTTAACTACTGGAAACACTTGAGCAAGTATTTAATTTGATGGCATGGACACGGCATTCTCAGTAAGCATTTGAAAGTAAACTTTTATTCTCCACAACAAACTTTAAATTGAGTTTTGACTTCTAGACCCTCTTCTCTTACCTATTTACTTTATACAATTGTTTCATAAAAATCAAAGACATTAATTCATTCGACTTTTAGTGAGGACCTCTGCATGCTAAGTACCATGGTAACTGTGTTACCTATGTCATCTCTAACAGGATTTAATAGCAAACAGTAATGCTGCATTGTCCAATATATAAATTAAAAAGAGTTTTCTGACACACTAAATGGAACCAAGAAAGCATTAAGCAGAGTCTTTTTTTCTCCTTTCCCACGGTACACAGGTCAAGAATTCGGAGTATATCACATTTTATACATTTGAATTTTAGATCTGAAGAAATGTTGAGTTCTTATCCCTCTATTTAGACAATTAAAAATCTTGAAAGTATTTTACAATATCAAGAAAAGTTAAAGAACTAATATATTTTAAATCAACTGTCAACAAGAAATATTTTCTAAGTATTTAGGCATTAAACATTTAGCACGTGTACATCTTCTATGGATGTACTTTCTGTGTCATTTAAAACTATTTTAATAATCATAGACTTGTAACACTTGTATTCTCAAGATCATTTGTCAGTAGCTTTTTCTAAAAAAGGTTTAATGTCCTGCATAATTTTTAAAAAATGATAGTTTACCAATAACAAAAACACAGTTCTTTCTCTGTGGGGCTCAAATTCATTTCATGATGGAAAACAACTTAGAGCCCCATTCAGTCTCCATCCTTGAACGTGCAATGGCCTTGAATTAATGGTAGATCATAACAGAATCCACGTATGAGGTTTTATATGTTTTATCCTTAAAGATATCCTTAAAAGAAGGAAAACGTCGTTTTCTATCTCCTAAACTGATCCCTAAGTATGTAGACTAATCTTTTAATTCTTGAACATCTTCAATAATCGCTGTGGAATGTAAGAGGTTGCAGTCATTTCTGAGAGGTGTTTATTAATAATAAAGACTGCAAAACCATGAGTAAACCCCCAATATTCTAATGGTCTAACTTCTAACATACTCCAGGGTCAGCAATCTATTGCCCAAGGGCCGTCTGGCCTGCTGACTATTTTTATAAATAAAGTTTTATTGGAACACAATCACACCCATTTGTTAAATTATCTAAAGCTGCTTTTGTGCTACAACAGTAGTGTTGAGTGGTTGTAACTATCTAGCCCAAACTATAAACCCTTTGAAAATTCTGAAATCATTATATAAAGGCTGTTTCCCTTACTTTCAGAGCTGTGTTAACTCTTATAAAACAGCAACAATAAAGTTTAATGAACTTGCTAAAGGACTTCATTGGGCTAGAGAGATTCGGTGAGGCGTTTGCAAGGAAAGGGAGAAATTTTAACATCTGTACCACAGAAGCTGAAGTCACATTGGTTAATTTGGAAAAAGGACATAGAACTGGTAGCAAGTCTTGGACATTTAATGTCTGCATCTACAAATGCCAGAGAGAGCTGGCCTAAATGATCTTTAAGCTTTGCAATCTTCATGATTCTCTGAAATGACTTCAGTAAATCCATAAGCAAACTCAGAACCACATGAGCACACAACTTAATAATAAATGTTTCATGGCACCTGCCTAAGGTGAAGGCAGGAAATACATTTTAGAAAAGTGGAAACCAAAATTATTAAACAAGGGTATGTGGAGCTTTCTGGTACTATTCTTGAAACTCTTCTGTAACTTTGAAATTATTATCAAATTAAAAGGTATAAAAATAGTTTAAACAATTTTAAATGTTAGCACTTAAAAGGGAAAACTTCAGTTACCGTATTCAACAAAGTTAACACAATGACTGCCATAATGGATCTGGAAAACACATACACCATGCTTATTATGTTCCCTGAACCAAGCATGCCTGCAGATTACTGTCATTCCCTCTGTTCTGCATCCTAATTACCCACCTTACAAATTTTACCCTTTGAATTTATCTTACTTTATGAAAAATGAGCTAACTAGTAATTAAAGGGATCCAAAGACAGGTAAGACACAAAAGAAGCTGGAGTGGAGAGAGTAGTAGGAGGCAGAAGGAGGGACTAGAAGAGATCAGTTAATCAATTAACTAGATAAACATGTTCTGAAATGTGCCCACATAGCAGCTCTATTTTATCTCTTCTTCGGTAGATGAGGAAGGAAACTAACCCCAAATACTTGACTCTCATACAATATATGTACATCCCATATATTTTTTATGTACCCATATTCCAAAAAGAGATATGAGTTTATTTTTTCTAAAATACAAACACTAAGCAAACATTATGCTAATTGAAAAAGTGCCTAGAGAGCCACACACATCCACATCGTTAAATATAGAAACTAACTGTAATGAGAATCATTATCTCCAGTTTCCAAGGATACCAGGGTAAGCACTACTCCTAAATTGCAGTTAATTCAGCAAAGGGCACAAAGTAATTTATATTCAGGGTCATCTCTGCTGACAGCAGATACAGAAGGAAGGCCAGGGTAAACCGCCCTGGTTTTCTATTGTTTGTTACTCAATCTAATTCCCAACCCCCAAGCTCCATCCCCTGGTCCCAACCCTGGCCAATGTTTTATGGGTAAAATTTGGAAAATCTGATGGTATTTCTATTATTTCTCCAAGAGAAACAGAATCCACAAAGGGCAGGGTGTCAGAGATGAGAATAATGCTGGGGGGTTGGGAAGGTTGGCATTCCTCTTTGCTTTCTTTGTGAAAAGGAGAGAAACCTGGTTTTGTGTGCCTGCCACACTAGTGGCCCCCTTTCCCAGTGCCTGTAAGGGAACTGTACAGTTAATTTCAACTTCCCACCCAACCAAGGCTATCCAAGCTTTTAGACCTTACCCCTCCTAAACTGTCACAGCGTCTAGAATCAAATTCATTTTCAATTTTCTCTGTCTTCTTGACTCTAGGATCTAGACGTTTCATACGATTACTTACAATTTGTTTCTATAGCTTTAATATAAAAACTACTTTCTGACAACTTCAGAGAGATTGCCTCTGAATTATTTTGTTCTTGTTGTTTATTCAAGGCTATTTATTGCTTTCAACATGATAGGCATTGTACCAGGTGAGGGAGGCAGTGATGATAAATGATATGAGACTTCACTTTTGATCTCCAGGGAAAGTATCAAAAACAGGCCATGTCGGGCTTCCCCGGTGGCGCAGGGGTTGAGAGTCCGCCTGCCGATGCAGGGGACGCGGGTTCGTGCCCCGGTCCGGGAGGATCCCACGTGCCGCGGAGCGGCTGGGCCCGTGAGCCATGGCCGCTGAGCCTGCGCGTCCGGAGCCTGTGCTCCGCAACGGGAGAGGCCACAACAGTGAGAGGCCCA